>NW_021582616.1:0-313 GCF_001605985.2 Dendrobium catenatum
GCTGGTGACCACCAATAAATCACCAACAACATACCGGGCATCAAAATTATTGGAGTTACTAGGGGCTGAACAGTCATATCACCTTTGTTGGATCGCCGACGATCACTGTTAAACTGCCGGTTAATCACTAGAGGCTTACTAGTCTTTAGAATCGTAGGTTTTATTGATGGTTAAACTGTCGGGTTATCACCGAATAATCAGAGATGACCGTCAGTAAACTGCTGGTAATTACTAGCGACTGTTCGGCTGCTATAATAAGCCATTCGGTATAGTTAGTTTTTTGTGGCAAAATTGTCAATTAGCCAGCTAAAAC
>NW_021582617.1:0-212 GCF_001605985.2 Dendrobium catenatum
GACAAGGATCCTTCTGTCAGGTTGGGTCGACTACCTCTTATGACTAAGGCTTTGTTTGGGACGGCTGTTTCCCTGCTTTACTGTATGAAACGTAACCGAGTAGCAGTTTGGGAGTGCACGTTCGTGTACCGTTCCCAAAATTTTTGCGTCCCGCGGTTGCTTCTCACGTCCGGCAGAAGACTCCCGCTTTTCGGCTGCTTCCCGCTGTTCGT
>NW_021582618.1:0-324 GCF_001605985.2 Dendrobium catenatum
TTCAGTCCAACACAAAATAATAAAAAAATTACAACCTGTGAACTATATACAATTTATCCATGCGCAAAACTGAACATGCATCCACCTTGCTCGTGCTCTGCATTCAAATGAAAAAAAAAAAAAAACTTTATTTATTTTCTTCTCTGCTAAATTTATTATCAAATGAAAATAAAATCTTATACAAATGCTATGTAACACTTACGAACAAATTGTCATCAGATATCTAAAGAAAAATTGTTCAGAAAGATTTATACAGAGTAATTTAATTCAACTGAATATTACCTGAATATGACCGCCGAACAGCAATCTGGAGACAAGTTGGCG
>NW_021582619.1:0-250 GCF_001605985.2 Dendrobium catenatum
AAACTGCTAAAAACTGTTCTAAGTCGGTTAATCGTTTAGACGAGAATATGTTCGTCTGGACGAAATTTTTACAGAGAACCGATCGTCCTGGACGATTCTTGACTTTGTCTGGACAAAAATTTTCCAGAGGACCAATCGTCACGGACGATAATTTATTTTTGTTTGGATGAAAATTTTCCAGAGACCAGATCGTCCTTAACAATTATTAATTTCGTTTGTACGAAAATTTTCCAGAGGACCAATCGCCATT
>NW_021582620.1:0-367 GCF_001605985.2 Dendrobium catenatum
TTTAGATAGAAAAAAAATAAATCGATTTCGAATCAAATGAACTAATTCAGATTCATAAAACATTTAAAATAGTTAATATGTTGGGTGTTATTTATTTGTACTAATCATGTAATTAAAAAAAATATTAGAATCAAAATATAAAGATTTATGAATATGGTATCAAATAAAATTCAATACAACACTAAATTAACAAAATCTAGTCTTAATAAATTTTTAAAGATATTTGCATATTATCTTAAATATTTATATGATAATTAATTGTTATTTTTATTTAATTGATTCTTAGTTATTATATTATCGATAAAATTAAATTATGAGAAATGTATTTATTTTGATTCTCCTTGGAAAGTTTCGCCAGTTACTGCAT
>NW_021582621.1:0-326 GCF_001605985.2 Dendrobium catenatum
TATGACGATTGGAGCACATGCGGGTAATATCATTTGACTCTGCGCAACATTCTCAGACATTTGCATTTAGAAATTTATTGCATTTGTCGGAGCACATGCAGAGATTTAATTAGTGTAAGTGATCATATTTAATATATAAGGGGCATTTAAAAATATTTAAATATGATCAATTTGCGAGAGTGATTTTATTTAAGAAATGCCCAATTTTTTATTTAAGGACCTACGAACGCCTTCTGTCCGCTTGCACACATGTTGCGGATCCGGTGGCGTATTAGATATGGCATTTATGAGCTTTGGTGCATCACAATATATTTTTGACATTAAAC
>NW_021582622.1:0-235 GCF_001605985.2 Dendrobium catenatum
CCACAACACGAATTGATCAAGAGAACTAAAGAAAAACAAAAAAAACCTAGAACTCAGAAAGAGATCTAGTTCTCCTACGAACTCACTAAGAGATCGAGGAGGGTGAACTCACAAAGAGAACATAAGTGGCAAATTTTCATTCATCCAAAAACTGAAATTACAATGCATGAGGCCTCATATAAATAGGCCAAAATGAAGTAACAAGAAATGACACAAATGCCCTTCCGGGCTACAT
>NW_021582623.1:0-1262 GCF_001605985.2 Dendrobium catenatum
GGATACAACATGCCTTCATAAATAGGTGTATCGGTGCAACATAGTCAAGTACTATACTACTGCCTGCACTGACAATTTTCTCGTTATTCTCTATAGGGGAAAAATGATGTATAAATAACAAAATTAATTTACCTTTTATGCTTTTTATTTCTTGGTATTCTTAGCATTCCGATTGGAGGGTATTGTTTTACAATTCAAAATCCTGAAAGCATTGACCTCATAATTTTCAATCCTGAGGTCGTTAAAAAAAGGTTTTCTATGCTTGTCCTTGGTTGAAAAGACAAAGGAAACATAGCTTATAAATCTATTGTGCAGAACTCTTCCATCTGAAAATTCAGATTTTGGTCTGCACTCTCTTTTTGTCTCTCTCATGCTCACTCTTTGATGAGAACATCAACAGGAGATTTCAGCGCGTCTATGATTGGAGGAATTGTAGATTGACGTCTACGATTCAGAGTCTTTATTTATGATGTATTTATGTACTTTATTTTTATTGATATTCTGGTTTATCATTGTACCCCCGATAGGGATTAGTTTATGTTGTAACCCCGAGGACATTTGAGTTTTTGTGTTTTCCTTTATTTTGAGGCCTATATATGAGGGCCCTCACTATTGTATGAGATGATGATTGATAAATGAAATTTCAGCTCTTGTTCTTCGTTTCTTTGTGAGCTCTTGAAAGAAGAGAGAACCCTAGGAGAGGGCCAAAGCAATACCCGATAGCTGCCGGAAGAGTCCGGGCTCTCAGTTTCCCCCTTCCCCTTCCCCTTCCCTCTTCCCCATCACCTTTTTTCTCGCCTACCCGCTGGCAAACCCCACCCCAAAACTCACCGGCCAAGTCTCCTTCCCCTTCTCCTCTCCACACGCAACTGGCCACCTATTCCCCTCCAACCCCACTTGCCGGCCTACATCCTCCCGTCCCACATTATTGCCCGGCCAATGACCCGACCACAAAAGCCGCTTGCCTAAGCCCTCATTCCACACAGTTCTAGGCCTCCGGCCCCATGTTTCCCTACCATTTCAATCTAACTTTCCTAAATTAAAGCACCACTACTTGATTTGGAAAGTATTCTACATCCTCGTTCCGAATTCTAGAAAATTTGAATTTCAAATTCTTTATCTCCTAATTAGATATTTTAATATTTTAGGAAGTCTTTCTCAATCAACCAACAAATCCACAATTAATTCCGATTTACTTCTCCCAATCTAACAATTAATGCAAGGGTCCACTATACATCAAATGTGGACACCCTTGTTCCATA
>NW_021582624.1:0-203 GCF_001605985.2 Dendrobium catenatum
GATTTCCTACGATGTAATTAACTACGAGGGCTTGCGTTCGTAGGAGATTTAGAAACCCAGAATTGATTTTTCAAAATCAACTTTTTCAAAACCATTAGTTAATTCTCTTTGGAAAAATCAAATACAATGATCATTATCATCATTTTCGAACGATCGATAATAATTGATACCTTCTTTCTTCAGATAGATATATCAATTATTAT
>NW_021582625.1:0-215 GCF_001605985.2 Dendrobium catenatum
GGGGGGGGGGGGGGGGTGAATTGCTAGTTTTAAAAATTCTCAAACAAAAAGAAAAATTCTTTTTGACTATTTTAAAAAAAACAACATCAACCCTTGATGCAAAAGTGATTAACAAAACAAATTAAAATTTTTTACCATATAATTATCCATAGAAAATTAAAGTGCGGAAATAAAAATACAAAGAAATAATAAGAAATAACACAAGTTTTATAGTG
>NW_021582626.1:0-1046 GCF_001605985.2 Dendrobium catenatum
CACCAGTTTCGAAGAAATAAGGAAGCATTTGTTAAAAGCAGAATTGAGCGATCACCTCCTCCACCCATATTTAGTGGTGATGATATACTACAGAGAATTTTCGACATTCCAACAATTATTGATTATCCAATGCTATCAGAATCTAAATTTTCGGGTTATGGTGTTCAACATAATTGGATAAAAAAAAGTATTTTCTGGACATTACTTTATTGGAGAACTAATTTGATAAGACATAACTTGGATGTTATTCACATTGAGAAGAACTTTCTAGATAATATTTTTAATACAGTTATGGATGTTAAAGGCAAGAGTAAAGATAATGTCAAAGCAAGGATGGACATTAAAAAGTTTTGTCGGCGAAAAAATCTGTTGTTAGTAACAACAACTGACGGTAAACTAATGAAGCCCAAAGCTCCTTACTCTTTCACGTTAGAGCAAAAAAGAATGATATGTCAGTGGTTTAAAGGTCTAAAGATGCCTGATGGCTATGGATCAAATATAAGTCGATATGTTGACTTGAAATCTGCAAGGTTATTTGGACTCAAAAGTTATGATTGTCACATAATTATGGAGGTTCTTCTTCCGATCATAGTCTGTATGTTACCCGATTACATATCAAATCCGTTGATTGAGCTTAGCATTTTCTTCAAAGATTTATGTTCATCTAAACTAAGTGAAAATACTTCATAGAGGTACGAGAATAACATACCAATCATCCCATGCAAGTTAGAGAAGATATTTCCCTCGGATTTTTTTGATTCTATGGAACATCTTCCAGTCCATCTACCTTACAAAGCTAGAGTTGGTGGACCTGTACAATATCGTTTGATGTATCCTTTCGAAAGATAAATGTTTTAAGAATTTTATTAATTCTTCAATATTTTTGAATCAGTTGAGATAACATATTTTTATTAACTTCACGATGATTGTAATTGATTAATAGATATTTGGACAAGTTTAAGAAATATGTTAAGAATAAAGCACGACCAGAAGGATCGATATGTGAAGAATATTTGTCTCAAGAAACAACTCACTTTTGCTCCTAC
>NW_021582627.1:0-274 GCF_001605985.2 Dendrobium catenatum
ATTCTTCTTTTCTTTTTTGGTTTCCACCTCCTTTTTGTGATGTCAAAAGCGTGAGTACTGTGTGTAGTGTTTGAGTTGTTTTCATCGTACTGTTTTACTTTTGTTTATGTTTTAGTGAGTTTTGATTATTTACCATCTTAGAAAAGGCGGAGATTATTGCGAATCTGGTTTTAAGAATTATAATTTTGATGATAGAAAACATTTTTATTACTTTTATTTTTCTACGACTGTCTTGCCTGTTAAAGTTTCAGGTCAACAAGATCAAATTGCAAAT
>NW_021582628.1:0-237 GCF_001605985.2 Dendrobium catenatum
TTCAAACACTTCAACCTAGTGACATGTACAGCCACTAGAAAAATCTTCACTAGTTTTAGAAGTCATTAAGGCCCCTAATTAAATTTCCTAAGTTTAAGCCTTAATTAAGCCATTAAAACTTCCAGAAAATGTATTAAATCAGATTTAAACCCAAAAAATATGCATAACCCCTCTAACTGGCCAGTTTTGAATCCTCAACCAATGAAAAATAAAATAAAAATTATTTGACAGCAAACT
>NW_021582629.1:0-370 GCF_001605985.2 Dendrobium catenatum
AGCTTAACGAGGCCTCTATAAGCAAGTTTTTAATTTTTAGAACATAATTTTTTGCTATTCAACCAATGGAAAGTGTCAACGCATGTATTTTCGAACTCCTGGAGCTTCGACGTCCGAAAATAGGGGGGAAACTGATATATCATGCAAAAATTATCTTGATCGAGCACGAATCTCGAGACAAAATCAAGCCGGAAGATTCAAAAATTAAATTCAGGATCACTTGAATTCCGATTTTAGCAAACTTATAGTCAAATTGAGCGTCTCGAAAATATAAACCTAACGACACTAAATTTGACTCAATTCGAGCCCAAATAAGTCCAAATCGAATACCCTAAGCACATTCAGAAGGTTCGAATCACAATTTGTGTTA
>NW_021582630.1:0-401 GCF_001605985.2 Dendrobium catenatum
ATTATCGTCAATGGCGATTGGTCCTCTGGAAAATTTTAGTCCAGATGAAATTAATAATCGTTCAGGACGATCGGGTCTCTGGAAAATTTTCATCCAGATGAAATTAAATTATCGTCAATGGCGATTGGTCCTCTGGAAAATTTTTGTCCAGACGAAATAATCAACCAGGATGACCGGTCCTCTGTAAAAATTTAGTCCAGACGAATAAATTTTCGTCCAAACGATTAACCGGCTTAGAACGGTTTTTAGCAGTTTTTAGAACCGATCTTGTAATAACCGTTCGTACCGGACGAATCTAGTTCATACGGGACGATCAGCTGTACGAAGATATTTCGTACACATATACAAATGGGATCATTTCAAGTCATTTAAGTAAAATCGTCCAGGACGATCCACGATCG
>NW_021582631.1:0-442 GCF_001605985.2 Dendrobium catenatum
TAACTCATTTTAGCCAATGGTTTTTGAAACTAAGATTTTTTCTTACCTTGCTACATTAATTTATCTTATGTATAATAGCCAAAGTTCTTATATATCTTTCAAGTTTTTTGAAATCTTTTCATTGCTTTTATCACATGATTTTGATTTTGTTTTGTGGATTGTTCTTCCCTATGTTAGAGAGAGAGATCCTATTCTATAATATTTGGAGGATATACTCACAACCAAGTTTTTTTTAAGGGTATATTTAAGATTTTCTAGCTTGCAAGAGTTAAAAAGGAAAGAGGCCAATGAAGCCAAATTGAAAAGAAAGCGGTATACACAAAAGTGTATCAAAGAATCGAAAGATGCTCAAAGAGCCAATCGAAGTGACAAGAGGCATAAAATGAGCCCACAAAATGCAAGCTTTCCTCTCTTTGCTAAAACTCTTAAAACTTAGAGAACT
>NW_021582632.1:0-356 GCF_001605985.2 Dendrobium catenatum
GGGATGGTCATGTGGGGAGGAAACTTGCTCCACACAGCGGACTGAAACTGACAAACTAGGGTGGTGCCACGAAGGGCGTACTCCACCACTAACAGGTGTGATCCTAAGGGAGGGAACGATCCGACCATAAGGAGAAGGCGAAGAGCGTTAAAAAATAAAGACCTTAAAAAGAAAATAATCAAGTTGCAAATCAAGAAAGGAAAATTTTACTAATTGATAAAATGAGCTACATCAAGCATAGTATTTCTTAAGGCAACGCCCATTGACAGGTAGCATTGGGTGGTTTCCTTTACAATCTACTAACTGATACGAGCCTCCCTCGTAGACAGTCTCTATAACGAAGGGTCCTTCCCACG
>NW_021582633.1:0-434 GCF_001605985.2 Dendrobium catenatum
CCTTCTGTAAACATCAAAGCAAGCTTCTCTTGTAATGTACATAGGTTATAACTGCTACAGGAAGTATGATTGATGTATTGTCCAATATAAATCATCTTTGACAACCAAGCATTCCCTTCATTACTGCGAATCGCAGTAATGAAGGGAAGGCTTGGTTGTCAAGATGATTTATATCGGACAATACATCAATCATAATTCCTGTAGGAAAGTTGATGTTGTTGAAGATGTATATTAGGTTCTCTTGTAAAATTGTATTTGTTATAAATGTTCTTTTAATTTGTTCTTATATTTTTTATATTGTACATAGCCATTAAAATTGTATTTATCAAATTCTATTAATATACGTAGTATTCTGCTTAAATACGCATTACATACGCAGTGTTTACTCATAACATACACATAAAAAACGCATAGAATACGCAGTGTTCTGCTTA
>NW_021582634.1:0-266 GCF_001605985.2 Dendrobium catenatum
TTCTTCCCTCCTCCATTTTACTGATCTCAAGGGCAGTAATAATGAGCTTGTTATGCAGTGGTTAAGAAAGCCATCAATTGAGCATTCTGTAGTTGAATTGTACAGAAACAATTCTACTCTATCTATAAGGGGGCATGGTGGTAAGGAAAAGACAACTCTCTTGCAGTATGTCTACAAAGATGAAGAGGAGGAACAAAACAAAACTAAAGGGGAGAATGTGCTCGCCTCACTATCTTATGGAATTTGGAAAAGTGATCTTTCTTTTG
>NW_021582635.1:0-1867 GCF_001605985.2 Dendrobium catenatum
ATTTGTTATATTTTTCATCCAAAAAGAAGTTAATCATATCTTGTCTTATATTTTTGCACTATTCATGCTATACGATGCCGTCTGTACAGACGATTAGTACAAAATGAGTGTGTACCAATTCATCCTAAATAAACTCATTTATTTTTTGTATTGTTTGTACTGTATGATGTAAGTTTATACATACAATTGATAGAGTACTAAATGGGGTCATCCACGTTCGTACCAAATGAATCATGATTTGTGTTAATAGTTTATACTATATGATGGCAGTTCATACATACGTCTAATAGAGTATGAAATAAGATTTGTATAGACTCGCACTAGATGAATAGGTTCAATTTTAAATTGTTCGTACAGTACGATGTCAGCTCATATAGACAACTAATAGAGTACAAAATAAGATTCATACATGGATTTTTAAAATGTTCGTACAAACGATCTTCTATTATACTGTATGATCCTAGGTCGGTTTACTTGTAATTTTTTAGTATTATAAATAATTTTTCTTGTGTTTCATATATAAGAGTCCTAAAAACTGACACTCTATACCTTTCCTAAGATTTTCTCTTGAGAGTGGCAATTGAGTGTGAGTGTTTGGGACAGATTGTGAGAGTGAAGTGTGAGAGATCAACTGAGGGGGAGTTATGAAGGATTCACAAGGTTGCCCAAAGTGAGAATCTCTTTTTCTTCTTCAATATTTAGCCCATCTCCACTGGAGGCTTTGAGAGAAGATCTTCAACATTGTGTCGCAGTACTCTACCGTAACTACGAGAGTAAGCAAGAATGTTGGTACTCTACCGTCACTAGGAGGGTGAGAAAAGACATTGGTACTCTGTCATCACCAGGAGGGTGAAAAAGGATGAATTTTCACTTCCTTGACTAGGAGGGTGAGGAAGGATGTCGGTACATTATCACATCGGGGTTGGTGGAAGAGAGTTTGTAAAGGCTTCTCCGTCTTACTGTGGGGGTAAAATGAGAGTCACTTTGATTTAGTGCAATACCTAGAGAAGGAGTCTCCATGGAGTGGACGTAGGTCTAGTTTAGACCAAACCACTATAAATTTAGTGTTCATCTATTACTTTACTTTTTCAATATTTTTATTTTTTTGTGCTTCAAAATTTTGTGGTTAAAACATTTATTGAGATAATCTGTTTACTACACAGCTGCATATTTCTGAATCATTCTTTAAACTTTCTAAAAATGTTTTTTGAAAATCTAAGAAATTTTTTAAAATAATTAATTCACCATCCCCCTTGGTAGCCTTCAGACAGTTCAATAAGGTCTAATAACCTACTCAAACTTTCAAGTAGTCCATTTAATGTGTTTAAAATAATGTCTTCAGGATCAATTTGAGAGCTTAGCTTCATCCTATGCCTTGATCGTAGTCAAATATTGAGTCATGATTTGATCCTTAATAATAATGTAGTGCAGTTAACTCTTGAGTTGTAACAGCCTGGAATGATTGAAGGACTGCAAGTGTTTATCCAATGTTTCTCATACCTTGGCATAGGTGTTTAGATTCAAAATGTATGGTAGTAGCGAAGAGGAAATAATAGAGTATAGCACTGCAGTGAGGTTTTGATATATTAGAGTCTGTTGATTGAAAGAAGGATTTGGAGAGGGAAGGCCAGACACACTAAATAGAATCTTTGGAGGAGACGATGTAGATCCAGTTAAAAATCCTTCGAATCCATTTGCAGTAATTATTTAAGGATTTGTGATCTCCACAACAGTTGGTTCTCGGTAGTCATTGGAGTATTTATCGTGCTTTTTATATTTGTAATAAGAAACTTCAACAGCCCTGGAATATAAGTTTCTGTAATAAGGTTGTCGCTATTTCTGGTCTCCCCTATTGCTTGAGTGGACT
>NW_021582636.1:0-275 GCF_001605985.2 Dendrobium catenatum
GCTCAGAATACAGTTAAAATCCCCACCAATGATAGCTAGAATAGGTTCCTTCAAATCCTCTTCCAGCTGCCTCCAAAGTTCCTCTCTTTCATTACAACAACGACTCCCATAAACCGTTGCAATCTTCCACATGCCCATACTAGGGATCAACAGATCCCCCAATATTACTTGTGAAGAAGTATTTTTGACAACAAAAGAGACAATTCTCTTATCCCATAACACCACCATACCACCAGATAGGCCAACAGCTGGGACATGAAAAAAATCCCAATTAT
>NW_021582637.1:0-677 GCF_001605985.2 Dendrobium catenatum
TATATATTGACTTCAATATAAGTATAATTAACTCATTTCTTTTCAAGAACTCTACAAAACACTTCACCTGGAACTTTATCATATGTTTTCTTTAAATCAATAAATAGAATATGTAGATCCTCCTTACTCTATATATACTTCTCAATCAAACCTCTCAACAAATATATAGCTTCCATAGTAGACCTACCCGGTATAAATCCAAACTTATTTTATCACATCATAACTCATGCTCATATACTCTCTCCCATAAATTTAATGTATGACACATTAACTTAATTCCTCTATAATTCGCACACTATTGTGCATCACCTTTATTCTTAAAAATATGAACCAACATATTTCTTCTCCAATCATCTGACATCTTTTTAGTCTTCAAAATAATATTAAAAAATTTAGTAAGCCAAAAGAATTCCTTGATCTCCTAAGCATTTTCACATATTTATTGAAATATCATTAGATTCCACTACTTTTCCACATTGTATTTTCTTTGAAGCTACTCCAACTTGTTTTGCTAATATGATAATAAAAACAAAAAACCATTTTTATTTAGGTGCTAAGGTCACTGAAGTCAATTACATTTCTCACAATCTTTATTAAAACATCTCATTTACCTATGTTGAATATCCTCTTATAAGAAAAAAACTTTTTTTATCTTCATCCTTAAATTCACTTGATGG
>NW_021582638.1:0-224 GCF_001605985.2 Dendrobium catenatum
CAGTTGAACTCGCACTTGAACTCGGGCTATACGACATCAAGTGGAGACCTGTAAAGTTGATGAACTCAAGTCTGAATGAAACTAAATTCGGATCCAATCGCATACAAGAACAAAGTTTGTATCATGCATGAGGAAACTCAAACTACAAGACCTCGATGCGCAGACTCCTACGATAATCTCTCCAAATGCCTGTTGATTGAGATGGCGATACGGGAGACCAATGA
>NW_021582639.1:0-1048 GCF_001605985.2 Dendrobium catenatum
GATCAAATTTATTTAGTAGACATCAAAGAATTTTGTTTACTTTTTCAAAATTTGAAAAATCTTTTCCTAACGCATGCAATGAGTTTATAATTTGAATGAATCTGGTATACATGTCTAAGATCGTTTCAAAAGGTTTCATGGAACTTAATTCAAAATCATGCATTAACAAATTCAACTTGGATTGCTTGATTTCACTAGTGCCTTCGTATATGGTGTGTAATTTATCACAAACTTCCTTACCGGTAGTGCACGTGGATACTAACATAAAATCATCATAATTTAAAGCACAGAAAAAGCAATTTAAAGACTTTGCATTTAACTGAGCATTAAGTTATTCTTCCCTGTTCCATTGACAAAAAAGAATATCAATTTTAACTCCATTAACAATTCGTGACGGGATGAATAACCAGTTAAAATCATATGTCACATGCGAAAATCAATCGATTGCAAGAAAATAGACATGCGAGTTTTCCAAAAATCAAATGACATATTTATAAATAAAGGAGGTCTTGTGATTGAATAACCTTCCGCAATATTACGATAAGCCATGGATCAAAATTCAAAACTTTTAAAAACTTATTTTATGAAAATAGCTCTAATACCACTTGAAAGTTCGTTAGGGATGTTAAGCCCTATAGAACTGGCCCAAGCTAATCAAGAGAGAGGTGAATTAGATAACTTTAAAACAAAAGATAAAACTCAACCCAAAATCACACCACGAGAAAAATAAATGTGGAAATTTAAAGTGTGGAAGTAAGAAATAAGAACACAGAAATTTATAGTGGTTCGATCAACTCGACCTACGTCCACTCCCTGGAGGCACCCTCCAAATATTTCACTAAAATGTGACTCTCCTTTAGCCCCCACAGTTAGGCGGAGAAGCCCTTACATACAAAATCACTTCCACCTTCCCCGGTGCGGCGGAGTCGCTGGGTCCTTTGACACCAAGGAGATCTTCTTCTTTGGTGAACTTACCTCGAGACAAGCCTAGAATTCGATGGTACTAAGGTGTGAGTTCGCCGGAGCAACCGTGTGGAATCCCCTCCAT
>NW_021582640.1:0-269 GCF_001605985.2 Dendrobium catenatum
CTTGCATTAACACAATATTTTAAATGATTCAGGTCATGATTATTCAATAAGTTTTATGCTGATTGTTAACAATCTAACACAACACTCCATTTTCTTTCAGCCAGGGCTCAAGACCTAGCAATGGCAATGAATTATATGAGAGGATAATTTAATGCTCACTCGTTGATTGTGTCTACTTAGACTAACTAATGTTAAGCTTAGAAAAGGTTTTGCCTTAAGGATGGCTAATGGAAAACTCATTGAAAGGAAGTTGAAGAAAATTTGATGTT
>NW_021582641.1:0-340 GCF_001605985.2 Dendrobium catenatum
CATTTAAGACAATTTTTTGTATTATTTTTTAAAATAATTTTTAGTATAAAAATTTTTGAAGTAGAAATTTTTATACTAAAAATTTGATAATTTTTTTTTACTATTATCAAAAAAATAAAGTCAAAGTTAGCAGAGTTGGCTGTAGGTTCACATTCAACTTATTAATGAGCACACACGGTCAGCTTATCAAATCACATGTTCAACATCAAACCATATTGACCTTACAATCGAGCTCATAACTTGGCTCGACTTGTTAGCTTATTAAGACATATTTATATTAAAATTTATTTAAAAACTAATTTCAAAATAGTATATTACAATAAATGCTAAAAATTAAGCT
>NW_021582642.1:0-213 GCF_001605985.2 Dendrobium catenatum
AATCTGAAAGGGTCCCTACTGAAGTCGTTGATTCTCTTAATGAACTTTGTTTGGAGACCTTTGACGATTCTGATGAAGTTCAAATTCGGGATGCACCCCCTGAATTTGAAGAAGAAATTAAATCGACAGTTGATGAACTTAAAGAAATCAACCTTGGAACGGAAGAAGACCCTCGACCTACTTTCATAAGTTCTTTGTTGAGTGAGGATGAGT
>NW_021582643.1:0-252 GCF_001605985.2 Dendrobium catenatum
TTGCCGTATGGATTTGATGTATCGTAGAATAGATTTCCTTAATTTCTTTTGACCTGATGATTTCATTGATTTGATTTGATTTCAATTGATCTTTCGCCGTACTGATTAGATTGTTTATTGGGATTCGAGCCGATTGATATAATTGACTGGAAAGTGCTTTATTGATTGGGATGATTTTCCTATTGTAGCATTGTATGTCGTCATTATTGAACCGTCCTCGCTGCGGTAGTAATCGTATTGAATAATTGGATT
>NW_021582644.1:0-1568 GCF_001605985.2 Dendrobium catenatum
TTATGATAAATGAGCATATTCATGAATTGATTCAAAGCCATAAAATTAAATTGGAGTTTAATTTTAATCAATTATTCAAACTCGAATTTAAGAAAATTGGTTCTTCTAGTGTTCATTCAATATATTATTAATTACAGAAGATATTTCAAAAAAATTGCTTCTTATAGATTAGTTATTAAACAGGTGCTGGTAAATTTTATTTTTGAATAATATGAATATTTAAAGATTTATGTTAAAATTTTTGTTAAAAAATATTTTTAGAACAATGGCTTCGCTTGCAATAAGTTTTTTACTATTTTTTAAAGCAACTTTTTAATACAAAAATTTCCTTAAATTTTTTTTACTAAAAAATTGATTTAAAAATAATAAAAAGTTTTCACAAATGAAGCCTAAATTAAGGCTTCGTTTGGGACGCTTTTTTTACTGCTTCTTAAAGCAGTTGTTGAGTACAAAAATTTTAACTTTTGTACTAAAAAAATGTTTTAAGAATTAGTAAGAAAGTCGTCCCAAATGAAATCTAAGTCTTGGTACATATGAAATTTGCATTGTTAAGATGATGTTGTTGTAATTGTTCCCCTAAATCCTATAGTCCTTAAGATTGCTTAACTATGCCATATTGAAGCATGAGTATGGTAAAGAAGGATATAATCT
Organism: Dendrobium catenatum; assembly: GCF_001605985.2. Taxonomy (NCBI): domain Eukaryota; kingdom Viridiplantae; phylum Streptophyta; class Magnoliopsida; order Asparagales; family Orchidaceae; genus Dendrobium; species Dendrobium catenatum. The sequence goes on from NW_021582644.1 coordinate 652, forward strand.
AAGTTCCCTAACCTAAACACTATTAGTGTGGGTCAAGCTCAGTTAACCTCTTCTACCATGGCTTAACCTAAGCATATTGAGGGAATAGACTTGTGTGAATAAGAATATTTTCTTAAGAAAATATCATTGATTTGATATGAACATTTGAGTTTTGCTCTTTCAAGATAGCACATTGAGAGAATAGACTTGACACTAGAGAAAGAAATATGCCAATTTGAAGTGAAGCGAAAATGAAGTAGAGATGACCTTAGGTTAGGGGTGTCGCTTTATAATCCGACTCGAATCTGACTCAGAGTTTTCGGTTTCGGGTTGACCCATTTAAAAAAAATCGGTCGGGTTTGAGTTTTAATTCTTGACCTATTTGAAAAATCAGGTTGTGTCAACTAACCCAAAATTGAACCGAAAATGACCTGCCTGCCCCTCTCGCTCGCATCCCTCCTGCACCTCTCGCCCGCTATTGCCTGTATAACACATTAAATGATGAATTCATAGAACACGTCAATTTTATATTGGCTCATCGTAGCAAATATATATTATATAGAACACATTAAATGATGAATTATGAGAGTTATTTTCAATAGTGTGTTGAATTGTTCATTTGGTTGAAAGGATCTTAGTTAGGAGACAGAGGTCGAAGGGATTGTTGACGGGTGATAGTGGTCGGAGGGACCATAGTCGGTGGTTGGTAAAGGTTGAAGGTGCTATAGTTTGCGGGCGACGGAGGTCGGATGGACCATAGTCTACAGGCGACGTGTAAAGACCATTTTGCTTCCAGGTTCGTCCGGACGAAGTCGGATCGTCCGGGACGATCGGTACAGGTTGTGCAGATAAACATGTTTGGCTGCACGGTTCGTCTGGACGAAAGTCGGATCGTCTGGATGAAAATCGTCCCGTGAGCAGATCGTACGGGACGATAA
>NW_021582645.1:0-276 GCF_001605985.2 Dendrobium catenatum
GATTCGGAGGGGTCGAATGTAGTATGTATCCCGAATCAAAGATAAATATTAGTTTGCCTATAGACCATTACTACCTTTTTGAGGTTGAGGTTAATACCTTTTCTAAGGAGTAGAAATTCTTTTATGGACTATATAAAGCTTGAAATTTAATAGAAGCATCCTAGTATTTAGTGGGAGTTTTATGAAAACTGGTTTCCCAATATATTATCTTTAATGTTGAAAGTATTGGAGAAATTTTTTTTGCCATGGTTGCCTTTGATGTTACAGCCAAGGTTT
>NW_021582646.1:0-224 GCF_001605985.2 Dendrobium catenatum
GGGTAGCTACTGTATGTACATCAGAAGTCTTTGGAACAAACTCAGACCCGAAAGGAACTATTATATCCATCTGATCTACTATATCCACTGGCTGAACTGCCTCTACTGATCGTACTGACTCAACTAACTGTATTGCATCAACTGACTATACTGTCTCGAATAATTGTACTATATTAACTTGCTGCATTATCTTCGCTGACTGTACTGGCTCGATAGGGGTGTTT
>NW_021582647.1:0-617 GCF_001605985.2 Dendrobium catenatum
CACTCGCATTTAGAGGATAGACGAGCGATCTCTTTGGATTGGAGAAGTTGTATGGGTAGAGCTCAATAGTGCCTGGGCAGCCAAATTTTATAGCGAGGAGGGAGCAAAATAGACATAACTAAGCTTTTGATGTCGGGGGCCAGCGTAACTCCCTCCATATTGGGGCACAGTTCCACACACTGAGTATAAACGACGATTGGTAAGAATTTTAATAGATTTTAATAATTTCTTTTTTTATTCATGATAATCTAAGTATATTGCAGAATTAGATGTTTGATAGAAAACTCACTGTAGTTAAGTTACACAACCACACTCATAAGCACTAGGAGGATCAACAATGGGTTGATGAGCGAGTTAGGAGGGGATATGTAAGTATATAAGAATATTATGCTTAAAAAAATATTATAAGTGACGATTATATGATGATTAATCTTATATTATATTTTATATGATTATTATACAATGCTTCAAGAGAACCAGGCCGCAGCAGGTAAGGGTTCTTTTGGGGATCTACAAATGTTTATGACTACAGCACTTGGTCACAAGCAATAGATGAAATGTAGAAGGGACATGTCTATAGATTAGGCTCGCAATCTTACACGTACGAGAGGCAGTCC
>NW_021582648.1:0-241 GCF_001605985.2 Dendrobium catenatum
GCATCCCTAAAGGGGAGAGTCTTCTTCCATTTGGAAGATTGAGTTGGATGGCTTTAGATATCCAAAGACAAAAGACAATGCCCCATACCAAGGGGGAAATTGTCTCTTCATTTGGATATTCAAGCCACGATGGATCCAAGGAGTCCATGGAGGAGAGTTTCAAGGAGTCCAAGGAGAAGAATACACCCAAAAGATTGAAGACTTGAAGATCAATATCCCACTCAAAGTCATTTGCGTCTGT
>NW_021582649.1:0-243 GCF_001605985.2 Dendrobium catenatum
GGAATCATAGGTTTCTCTTCAAAAATTTTTGGACTAAGCAGGAGGAATTTTGGCATGTCTTACTTGAAATTTTTTCTCAGCCCATCAAAGGCAATCCCATTTTAGGGCTCTATAATAAGCTAAAAATGCTCAAGTTGAGGCTTAAAGGAAAAGATTGGACAAATTCTTCTATTTTGTCAATTCAATTCAATTCTCTCAAGGAACAACAATCTACCTGTTTGGGTTTACTTAGCAATGATCCTC
>NW_021582650.1:0-264 GCF_001605985.2 Dendrobium catenatum
AAATTAGCTCAGAATTTTTAATAATTTTTTATTAGAATGAGTCATAAATTATTGAATTAATTTTGAGATTCATTAAATATTAATTTTATAAGTATTAATGTTTTCATCTTAAGGCAAATTTAATAATTTTTGTTAAGGAAGTAAAACCTTGCGGCTAAGCAAACAAGAAACATAAAATTGTAGAGAGAAGAAAGAACGTCGGGATTTTACGTGGGAAAATCCGATACTGACAAAAAAGCATAGAGCCACACCACATCAAAAAAT
>NW_021582651.1:0-229 GCF_001605985.2 Dendrobium catenatum
ATTGGAACGTTGCCTGTTTTATTTCTTCCCAATTAACAGAATAAATCCAACGTGTCTAGAAGCAAGTTATTTAGGAAATCCTCCTGTAACAGCCAACCAGTGAATTAAATTACAGATTTGCTAATTCCTGGATTCTCTCTAGAGAGGCCACGTCATGGATCTGAGTGCTCTCTCAACTCCTCATGGGCCAGCCACTTCCTCCCCTTGTCTCTCTCCAATCAACATTTAA
>NW_021582652.1:0-2815 GCF_001605985.2 Dendrobium catenatum
TAATACGATTAATTTACCATACTCAGCATAAATATGATCTGGGAGTTAACACAAACACTGCATTCACGACCTTTCAGTTTCATACCAGCCAATGAGAAAGTATTAATTAGACCAGAAGTATATTATTAATGAGTTCCCAATATTCAGAAAATTTGCCAATTGACAGGTGAACTAAAACTATGAACTAGAACATTACTCAAGTAGCATAATATTAAGGTCTTAATATCTATTTTACATAATAGGAAAACCACAGAGCATCCAAGATTAGCAAACCATGAGATGGAGTAAGGGTCTAGTTGGTTCCAAATAAATAGAGAAGATAGTTTAGGTTTTGTCTAACTCTCCTACATAGTCTCATCCTAAAGTGATGTTAGCATTCCCATCTCTTATTGACATTAGTGAAATTGATTGTTCAGGTTAAATTAAAATTTTTGAAGCAGCATGGTTTTACTTTTACTCTAACTCAATAGAAGAAAAACTGTTGGGGTTTTTAGTCCATATTCACATCTCTTTTCTAGTCAGCTTAAAAAAGGATGAAATTATCATACCCATGAATTAACTCTTAAATAATGTTCCAAATTAGTTAAGTTAATGAGGTAATGCAATAATGTCTGCAATACAATGATAAGATTGTACTAGCAGTCACTAGTAGAATAAGTCTTCTCGAAGGGAAATAGGACCACAAAATAGATAAATCACATTGAGGCCACCCATTCTATACTATCTCTAATACACCGACCATAACCACCAGATAGAATTTTTTTGTACTCAGTGACAACCACATTCACTTAAAGAGAATTAATGGGACGGGTTTATCCTTAGTTATATTAAATATTCTTAGAAAATAGATCTAATGATACACTCGTCTCATCAGTTTAAAGACCTAAAGTTGTACTCAGCAAAGTGTAGTAGTTTTTTTAATTTCTTACATATTATAATACAAGATTAATATCCATAATAAATATTTTTGCTATACAAGCCTCATATCCTTTCACTTTTTGAGATAACATATAATGTTGGCTCATTCTTCACTTTATTATTGTGAAAAGGATTGATGTCCTTTCAAATACCAAAGTGTATCATACTTAAGTATATGATAATGGTAAGTCGCGATACATTTATACATTCCTTTGCCTATTTGTGAGCTTTAGTGACGCTATTAATATACTATTTGACTTAAGCTATAGTGATTTAAGAGATTTTGTTTCATGAATGGAGAGGTTACACAGATAGGTTCAATTGAACAGCAAAATATCATAGATAAATTCACCCAAGTTCTCAATACCAATAGTTACCAGATTATAATAACTATTGTGCATAGTCTCTCATATTGAAAACTCAATCATTGCTATTAGACAGCCAAGATACTACCTTTCTTTATAAGATTATCAAACATATGAATAAATCTATGCATGACTCCAAAAAAATTGAAATAGTGGAAGGAATGCTCTTATTGAAAGTTCGTTAAGGATGTTAAACCCTATAGAATTGGTATTTTAAAAAATTCTTTTCACAAAAAAGTAAAATCACATAAACCAAAATCACACCACAAGAAAAATAATTGTGGAAATTAAAGTACGGATGCAAGAAACAAGAATATATAAATTTATAGTGGTTCGGTCAACTCGACCTACGTCCACTCCCAGGAGGCGCCCTTCGAGTATTGCACTATAGTTGTGACTCTCTTTTAGCCTCAACAGTTAGGATGATAAGCCTTTAGAAAGAACCTCTTTTTGCCACCCCGACAAGGCAGAGAACCTATATCCTTTTACTTTCTCCTGAAGCTGGCAGAGAACCACTATCAGTTGCTGAATCCTTACCTCTACCGACCCTTCCACGGATGAGAAACTCTAGATGAAGAAGAAGCAGAGTGATCCTGAAGCTGGCAGAGAACCACTATTAGTTGCGATCATTTACAAAGGCTTGATCGTCCAGGATGATATCACGATCATCCAAGCTGATCAGTTCAAATAAGAGGAAAATCGTCTAGAGCATCGCCCTGAATTTGTGCTAGTTGATCCAAATCGTCCAGGAGTAACTAAGGTTTTTGAATAGATCGTCCTGGCTGATCCTTAGATCATCCAGGACGATGTGATCATATCAATCATCCTTAATTACTTCCTTGATTTGCCTGATTAATTAAGGCATAATTGTGAATATCATCCATGTCGATCAAAGATCGTCCTGGCCGATTTCCAAAGATACAGAATATCTTAATTGTTTATGGCGGCAATTTCTTTCTATTTTGATCCTATCATCCTGGCCGATACACGTATCGTCCAGGCCGATTGGCTATTGATGGCTGCCTTAATTAAGAACCCTTGAATAGAATTTCTATTTTAAACCCGATCATCCAGGATGATGTAAATATCGTCCAGGCCAATTTGAGAAAAAATAGAAATTCTAAGTCACTCAAGTGTGTGTGTGTAGGGTTACATTGTATTAGTTACACCAAAGATTACAATTGACTCAAGAGGAAAAAATAAATTACAGGCTGACTCAACCCTAATCTACCCCATCCTGAGCTGTCTCTGTTTTTTTCATCTGATCTTTGATTCCTGAAAAGTCAGTAGTAAAGGATAGTCCAAGTCAAGTAAGAGTGTTTGCCAATCGTCAAAACATGGTTCATAGATCTGAATTTGCAACAATCTCCCCCTTTTTGATGATGGAAAAACACTACGAAATTTTTTTTTAGAAAAATAGTAGTGTGGTGCAAGAATAGCAGTGTAGTGCAAGACACATCCTAAAACTACTCCCCCTTTTGACATCTCAAAAAGGAGGGAACCAAGAACCAAAATTTTTTTTTTTTTTACCA
>NW_021582653.1:0-329 GCF_001605985.2 Dendrobium catenatum
GATGAGTTTAGATCCATCTCCACTTGGATTTAGAAAAAGTTAGGTTGTAAGATCTTGAACATCCATAGTGACCAAAGGAGAGAGTTTAAAATGAGAGATTTGGAGACTTTTATGAGGATAAGAGGATTAGCTAAAACTTCTCAGCTCCTAGGACCCCTCACCAGAATGGGGTAGCTAAAACGAAGAACTGGACCTTAGTTAAAATTTTTAGAGCCATGCTTACTGATTATTCACTTCCAAATAATTTTGGGATGTAGTAATAAACACAGCTTGTTATTTATTGTGTAGGGTGAATGTTAGAGCCAAACTTGATAAGACACCCTATGAGA
>NW_021582654.1:0-279 GCF_001605985.2 Dendrobium catenatum
GAATTCAAATTTCTTATAACTTGTTCACCTTGATTATCCTCAAATTCAAATTGAGTTTGCATTTGTTGTATTTCAAATCTAGATTTGAATTCAAGTTCAATATGAGTTCAAGTCTTTGTAGTTATAATGTGTCATTTGCAAGTTCAAAAGTCCCTCTTACTTGGTTCAAACCAAATTCAAATGCATGTCCCCTGTTGTTTGAGTTATTTATCAACTTCGGTCCATATTCAAGTTTACTCTCGTTTGTTCATGTGACAAGTCTAAGCCCTTACTCAAATT
>NW_021582655.1:0-256 GCF_001605985.2 Dendrobium catenatum
AGGGAGAGGGAGAGAGAGAGAGGAGAAAGCGAGAGATAAAGGGAGAGAGAGATAGAGAGAGAAGAATAAGAAGAAGAAGAAGGAGGAGGGGGAGGGAGAGAAAGAGAGAGGCAGAGAGAGAGAGAAGGAGAGAAAGAAAAAGAGAGAGAGAGAGAGAGATATAAGGATAGAGGAGAGAGGGAGAGGGAGAGAGAGAGAGAGGGAGAGAGAGAGTGTCTGAGAGGGAGAGAGAGAGAGAGAGAAATAGAAGGAGAGA
>NW_021582656.1:0-756 GCF_001605985.2 Dendrobium catenatum
CGGAAATTTCTAGTTTACCTTCCTCTTTCGTTTGCTCCTCATGTAATGTGGCTAAAAGCCACAAGCAAGTCTTTAATAAAAGTTTTTCAATTACTTCTGCGCCATTTGAATTACTTCATACCGACGTTTGGGGTCCAGCACCCCAACCTTCTATCGATGGTTTTCGTTACTATATTGTTTTTATCGACGACTACACACCCTTTTCTTGGATTTATTTCATGTATACCAAACAAGAAGCGTTGTCGAAATTTAAACACTTATGTAACATTATTCATACGCAATTTCAAACCACTCCCAAAATTCTTAGGTCCGACGGTGGGGGAGAGTTCATTAGCAACTCTTTCAAGGCCTTTCTCCAAGAACGTGGTATAACACAACAATTATCTTGCCCTCATACGTCGGAACAGAATGGCCTTGCTGAACGCAAGCACAGACATCTTCTTGATTTAACTTGAGCTCTACTTCACGCTGCTAATCTCCCAATCAAATTCTGGACCGATGCCCTCTCCACAGCACATTACCTCATCAATCTCCTACCATCCAAATCGATTTCTCTTCAAATTCCGTTTCAACGTTTGCACGGTACACCTCCATCTTATTCTCATTTGCGCACCTTCGGCTGCCTTTGCTTTCCTTGGATGAAACCTTATGCACCAAACAAGTTTGCTCCGAGATCACATGAATGCATTTTTCTTGGATATTCGCCTCTGCACAAAGGATACAAATGTCTCACACTAAGCACAGGTAAGACTATTA
>NW_021582657.1:0-877 GCF_001605985.2 Dendrobium catenatum
AAGCCCTCTATTTAAGTTTTATCAAGGCACTTGATAAAGATCTTTGGAAACCATTGAAGCTTCGTTCTTTTGGAGAAAACTTGAAGAGAGAACTTGAAAGGGAGAGAGGAAAGGATAGAGTTTGAGAGAGGGAGAAGATCCTTGGAGGGGGTTTTAAGGGAGTGTGGAGGGGGTTTCACATGGTTGCTCCAGCAAGCTTGCACCTTAGTAAATTTGGATTCAAGGTTTATCTTGAGGGAAGTTTTGGGAAAAAGTAGGTCTCTTTGGTGTCAAAGGACCCGTCTATTCCATCACACAGGGGAAGGTGGATGTGATTTTGTAAGGGCTACTCCACCTAGTTGTGGGGCTAAAGGACAATCACTAAAGGTTTAGTGCAATACTTGGAGGGTGCCTCCGAGGAGTGGACGTAAGTCAAGTTGGACCGAACCACTATAAATCTGGTGTGTTCTTTCCTTTATTATTTTTGCACTTTATTTTTATTTTGATTAACTACTTGGGTGTAATATTTGATTAATCTTTTTTATTGTTGATCTATTTTGTTTACACTATAAGATAGAATTTGTTTTCTTTTAGTTAAAGAAGATTTAAATATCTAATTCACCTCCCCTCTTGATTTGCCTCGGGACTAGTTTATAAGGGCTTAACATCCTTGACTAACTTTCACAATATAATTAGTTTTAAAATTTTTAGTTGTGACTCACTCCCCTAGTGCATCTATACACGGTTATCCAATTATAATCACACTCTCTTAGACTTAAGAAAAATAGGAAATTTATAGACTTCATTACATAAAACCCTAATCTACTCTATCTTGAAGTCTTCAGCTATCTAGAGTATGATTTTTCTGAAATATTTGTACACAAAAATAACAAAAAGA
>NW_021582658.1:0-1520 GCF_001605985.2 Dendrobium catenatum
ACTATACAAGTTGCAAAAATATAAAGCATGCAAATAGGAACTATCTTAACAGTTAACTCTTTTCCTGATGTTAGATTTTATTCATGTGGAATGTTATGACACATTAGCCACACTTACACTATCCAACATTAAGAACACTTGGTTTGGAGACCAAAGTAGCATCAAACACATCATGATATGCATTCTAATAATTTATCCAAATTCAAGAAGGACCAACACTCACTTGGGCAACAAAAATTATTCTTCCCCGATCTTTGAGTTTAAGGTCTCTCATTAAAGACCCAGTGGGAAAATGTGGTTTTTGGGCTCGTTATTTATATCATATCTCTTTAAATTTCCTATTCATGAGCTTCTCAATATATGTGTTTTCATCTTGTGATTTTCATGATTTTTTGTTTGTTGATCCCTTAATCTTTATTTAATGTTTTTATTTATGTTTTTTATCTTTTTGTTTTATTTTATGAATTATCGATCTTTATGACTATGTCCTGATCATCCCTCAAATCACTTCATTGAACCTCACTATTTTCCTGCTAAATCTTTTTTTTTTCTATAATCGTACTGTACGAATTACAACTGTACTATACGACACAAACAACGTTGCTTTGTTCACAACCCTTTCCTTGATGAAAAATCTAGATTATATCTTTCATTTAACATTTTTTTTTAAATTAAAACCCACAAAGGGGCCTACGCATTAATATAAGAAAAAATAATTACAAGGTCCTTACAGAAGACCATCAGCTCACTAATGCTCTTACGAGATACAAAGCAAAGTGATTAAAACCTATGAGCCATTGTCTCCACTAATCAAAAATACATGGCATCCTAGTAACATTCTAAAGATGTTATAGACAAGCATCCAAAAAAGAAAAATAATAGTAAAGAAATGAAGCCTACTCTTTCTACTAAAAAGCTTGAAACTAGCCAAAAGTAGCTCCACCTGCAGAGGAAAGCTGTTGCAAAAGGAAAAGCTACCCCACCAAAATATATAGGTTAAACATTAACAATAATCTAAATAACATATAGAAAATACGGAGAAGAGGAAAAATCTGCTCCAAATAAAGCCAATCTGGGAATTAAAACATAAAGAGCTCAGAATTCAATTAATATAATAAGCCTCATTAGGAAAATCCACAAGCCATTCAATCCTACCTTTAGGGTCACCCAAAACCACATTGGAGAAACTCATCCAGTAGAACAGAAGATCCCCAGAATTATAGCATGGGTTATCCAAAATCCAAAGACTAATATCCACTCCAGTCCACCAAAACCAAATAAATAGAAGGCAAGACAACATCCATGGGATGAACAACCACCTGCAGGCATCAACCAAACCAGCAACAACACAAGCAAAATAAGAAAGCCCAGCCAAAATTTCATTGTTACCCTCGGCACCACAAAAACTTAAGGTATGAGAGAAACAATGAGGCAGACAATCAGTATTAAAACCAGTGAAATCAAAACTCAAGTCTAAATCCACCAAGACAACAGTTAAACATGAAGACACAGATTTATGC
>NW_021582659.1:0-277 GCF_001605985.2 Dendrobium catenatum
CAAACAGCTCAGTAAGTTAGTAGAACTTACAATTGAAATCAATACTAGACAATATGAATAGTATGTATTGATTATTTAATCATTATTGGTATGAACATATAAATATAAAAGCATATAAAAATTATTAAAATAGTAACAAGTCATATGATCAATAAACATCAATATCAATATGTCTGTTTATGTCTTTTTTTTCATATCATTTAGGATTATATCATAAATCTTATTTTAAAATAAAGCTTCTTAACTAATCTTCCTGTACAGGATAATATTTCTCCAA
>NW_021582660.1:0-371 GCF_001605985.2 Dendrobium catenatum
CCAGGACGAAATAAATTATCGTCCAGGACGATTGGCTTTCTGGAAAATTTTCGTCCAGACAAAATAAATTACCTTCTGTGGCGATTGGTTCCCTGGAAATCTTTCGTCCAGACGAAATTAAAAATCGTCCAGGACGATCGAGTCACTAGAAAATTTTTGTCCAGACGAAATTAAATTATCATCCGTGGCGATTGGTCCTATGAAAAATTTTCGTCTAGACGAAGTAAAGAATCGTCCAGGACGATCGGTCCTTTGAAAAAATTTCGTCCAGACGAATAAATGTTCGTCCAAACGATTAACCGACTTAGGACAGTTTTTAGCAGTTTTTAGAACTGACCTTGTAATAACCGTTCGTACTGGACGAACCTAGT
>NW_021582661.1:0-232 GCF_001605985.2 Dendrobium catenatum
GTTACTCTAACAAATTGATGTCTCTCAAACCTAAGCTTTTCTTGTTCTTTCTATTTTTCATTTCTTGTTCTCTATTAAGAATAGAAATAGGGAATTAAAAGCTTTTAATGGATAGGTAATGGAATAGAATATTTAGATTAAAATAATAATATTATAGTATATAATTATATAAATTATTTAGTTTTAAATACAAAAATCATATAAATCATATTATATCTTAAAATCTAGATCT
>NW_021582662.1:0-325 GCF_001605985.2 Dendrobium catenatum
CGGTCAGACATTGGCTAAAGCTTTGAAAGTGCATTTAGCATCAGAGTTTAATATGTCATCTTTCATGTTCTTCATTGTAACATTGGATATAGATCATTGGATAAATTGTCATGATTCAAGCATTTATATGAGTACTTAAAAAAAAAAAAACATGATTTCTATATACTTTTGAAATGTAGTTTCAAACATGAGTTACTCTTCTTCGCTAAGGCTTTCCAAAGAGAAAACATTGTTGTGTTGGAAATATTTGAGCATGAGAAAATTTAGGATCACCTTTTCTTTGTAAAGTTTAAACTTCTTGCAAATGATATGTTGATGTTCACTT
>NW_021582663.1:0-1890 GCF_001605985.2 Dendrobium catenatum
ACAAAGTGGAGATCAACAAGCTTTTTTTCTTAGAAATTTATAGTACTCTACTTTCATCATTTTGTCGATTAATGCCTATTGGAGTCCAAAAAGTCCTAAAATATAATGTTCTCCGTCAATGTTAACAACTAACAAGTAACAAACCTCCCAAATTTTTTATAATTTCATCATATTTCTTGATCACAAGCCAAGTCTTGTTCCATGAAAATATTTTCACCAATAACAAATTTCTAAAAAGAGAATCACTCCATATGAGGGGTCATATTGATCACATCGGTATATCTCCAGTAACGTCCTATAGAGGTTTTCCTAAAATAGTATATTCATCGCCTTATAGGGTTATCATATAAGTTTTCGTCCAATTTAAAAAAAAATTAAAAAAAAACAAACATACGGTTTTTGTTCTACTGCATATTTTCTACCCGGGTTTTTCCATATTAGACCGCGTGGTTACCGATTCAAAGGACCTGTGGACATTTTAGAATCAGTTTATGGAAGAATATAAGATTGTGAGTGATCATACATCAGCAACCTTCATCCTCTTCTTTTTTAATTCAACGGAGGGGAGGAGAGGCAATCTATACCAGAAGGTTGCATAGAATCCATGGTTTTCCACCAAATAATTGAAATTCCAATTTCTTGATCTTCATCTTCCAATTTTTTGAAACTTATGAAATTCTTCCGTTCAAGCCCTGATTTAATGAACCTACAAATCCTCAAATTGTATCCTGACTAAATCCAGGAGTATTAATGTGGACATTCACAGCAACTTCCATTTTCCATTCTGGAGCATCAATTAATACTGAAGTCTTCCTCTTTATTGAAAGGAAACTAATCTCCCCTATTATTTCCGCGACTATATACCCATTTGTAATTTCGGTCCGTACAGTGGGGGGTAATTCAAATCAGAACGTCGGGCCTAGACCTAGATTCATAAATTAGATGCAATGACAAGAATTAGTGGAAGACTTTCCTCCATAGTTCTACATCTCCTGTTCTCCTCTTCCTCAATACAAACGACCATTCGCTCGTACTCTCAGCTCAAGAGAGCACATCTAATGCTCAACCTTTATCCCGAATGTACTTTTCAACATAATATATTAATTGAAATCATTGAGTGTCATGAAGAATTGGGATGTGTGAAAAGAATGGCCTGCCTTATCACTGAATCACTAACCTTATCAATAACAAATCTTATTCATAATAGTTAGAATTCGGTACTTAGTTCTCTCCAAATGTAATGCATACATTTCCATGTAACATAAATGACTGGGCAATATGATGTGATAACATGTGTCAATAAACAATATTACTCTGAAACGTAGAACGGATAGCAGACCAATGAAACAGAGAATAGCATACCCAAATCATTTATATTTTGCGAAGACTGGTATATTATTTGAGCTGGATAGACATTATTTTCTCTGCTGAATGTATGAGCGCAATTATAAATCTAGACTGAAGTAATTGATGTTCTTGAGCCATGATAATATGTTTAGTTTTTTAAAGAGATAATCAGAAACGTAAAGCACAAGAATAATAGCTGTGAAAATTTGGAAATAAAGTAAATAAAAGATTAGCAATATTTTCTTGATCTGCCTATCTATTTGTCTCGTAAACTCGATTCATCTCAGTCTTGCGGCTCTAATCTTAAGGCAGTATTGTATGACAAAGCTTGAAGTTGGGATATTTTATGCATAGATTTTAGGTCTTCCCTTCAATTTGGATCTAATTGAGTGTGTGTCTCTTACTCTTATTTCCAGTATTAACTTTCTGTCGATCTCATCTAAATATAAATATGAAGATACACTGTAACTATTAATTCGGTGGAGCATTTTTTTTTCCTTACTATGTGTCTTTCTCTTCTCTCATCTATTGCTCGTATGGACA
>NW_021582664.1:0-1133 GCF_001605985.2 Dendrobium catenatum
TTTTTTTTTTTTTTTGAGAAGTGATAAAATATATATAACAACCCAATTTCTTAACTATCAAGGTATTGTCCGTTCTGGTCTAATTGCCTCACAGTTTTATCCTGTTTGTCTAATTTTTAAGAATGTCACACATACTAAATTTTCTCTGAAAAAAGCACGGCTAAATGTGGAGTTTCTTAATAAAACTTTAATCATTAAACCAAACGATGCATCGATGTTTAAGAGTTTCACTTATTTCTACTTAAGGGATTTCAATGTATGTTTCGATGAACATAAGATGAAGTTTGGATTCTAATCACATCGATCCGCATAAGGGTATCAAATTCGGGTTGAACCCGGAAATGACCCTGGTTCTAAAGGTTTGACTTGAACCCGACCTGGTTTTGCAAACAGGTCAAAAATACGAACCCGAACTTGACTCGAGGAAGCGACGTGGGCACACGAGGGAACGCGCAATCAAAAGTGGGCAGATTCTTTTCCTGGTCAATCCAAGTTTCCGGGTCAACCCAATTCCGACCCAATTTTTGAAACAATATGGTTTGTTGAACTCGAAACGACAAATAGGTTGACCATAACCCGAAATTTTAGAGTCGGTTTTCAGGTCATGTCAAATATTGACACCCCGTCCGCATATATATATATATATACTCCCTTATCCTCCTTAATTACAATTCAAAAAGCACAATAGACTACGATCTTATTTGACAATAAAATTAATCATCATTTAAAAAGACCATTGTAAAAATAATTTTCATAAAAAAAATAAATAAACAAAATATACACCAAATCAATCAAAATCTCTTGTCATACAAATACTCAGAGTAAACAATTCAAGGAAAATATTAAGTCAATTGTAATACGCAAAACTCCAATTAAAAATATAATTAAAAACCCCCTTCTTAATATTATATGAATATCATAAAAAAACATCAAATGAGAGTTGACCATAACTCAAATAAATCATAATTTCCCCCTTAATTAACTCCTTTTTGCACACTTTACCAAAAATTTAACAGTTTGTAATATAAATTTCAAAATAGATGAAATTTATGTAAATTGTAAAGTTAAAGATCACAGCAATATAAATATTAAAAGGGATATTTATATAGAATTGTATTAGCATTTTATTTACA
>NW_021582665.1:0-202 GCF_001605985.2 Dendrobium catenatum
TGGTCCTTACAACCCTTAACATGGATCATCTCACCTTCAACAATCTGATTATCTAATTATATCGCAATAAACACATTTCTCTATTTATCCACTTTTACTGTTTCTTAAACTAATTTTTTTATATAAAAATTTTAATTTTTATACTAAAATTTTTTTTAAAAGAACCTGTTGCGTCCTGGAATAATCGCGGCAGTAGAGAAAT
>NW_021582666.1:0-1397 GCF_001605985.2 Dendrobium catenatum
CACATAGTAGGATAACTATGAAGATAAGAGACTATGGAAAGAGTTCACCATTATCAAGCACTAGGTAGTAGTTGGAAGCCTCAGATCAACAACCTCATTAGTCTCCAAAATTAGGGCAGCAATCTAGAATGACTAAGGAGTTCTTGGCAGCAGTTGGGGGCCTTCCCGTTGAAGGTGTGGTGCAGAGGGGGAGCCTGCTGAACTATGTGGACAACAACTTTGGACAGCAACTTTTGGCAGCTTCTGAGTGGTAGACAGCAAACGAACCTGACCTGGACTCCTTGGAAAGCAATCAGAAGGCCCTAGACAACAGCTTTCTAGGTCTTAAATCTCAGGGAAACACTTAGAACCAATCTAGATTTCTGGACAGCAAGTGGAAGGAGGGGAAATCAGTGACTTTCCTCTCCAGGTTGCACAGGGATTTTAGTGGGGAATCCCGTGGGCAGCTGTGGGAGAAAAATTTGGGATCCAGTACTTTCTTAGGTGGCCAATCTAATTAAATTTAGATTAAGTGAAATTGGCGAGATGAATTTGAATTTGAATTCAAATTCAAATTGAGAGAATTAAAGTGGAAGAGAGAAATTGGGGGAGGGGAGGCGGCATGGAGAGGTGATTGCAGAGTCTTAATTGGGAGCATTTAATGAAAGTGGAGAGAGAGAGAGAGAGAGAGAGAGGGAGGGAAAAAATTGTGTCCACGAATGTGTACCAAGGAATTAATTGCAAGTGGGAATTAAATCTGAGATTTATTTCAGATTTAAGGTGATTTGACGGGATTTAATTTGAATTTTGAATTCAAATTCAAGTGGGATGGAGCCTTAATAGGAAGCAATATGATTTAGCCCATTAATGGGTGGCCGGCGGCATCATGAGGGGAGGGACGAGTATGGGGAAGATTTTAATAAGTTTCCAAATGAGGTTTGCCACATAGGAAAGAGAATAAACAACCCTCTTTAATTTAAAATTAAATCAGATTGAAATTTAAAAACTTTCCTTATTGGCAAAGTTCCAAATAAGGAAAGTATTTGAAATTTGAAATTCAAATTTCAAACAAGGGTCATTGCTTTCCTTTTCCATTGAGCTAATTTAGGAAGGGAATGAGGCCAACGGCAATGGGGGCTTGGGGGGATGACATCGGGTGTGAGTAGGGGAGAGTTGATTCGCCAGTTGGAGAGGGGAATTTGGTGCTTCTAGAAGGTAGGATTGGAGTCGGGGTGCATGCAGTAGTGGAGCTCGGTAGGAGGGCGGTTGTTGGACTATGGAGAGGAAGGTGGGTAGGGAATATGGAAACTAAAATAAAGAACTAAGAACTCACAAAGAGATCGTAAAACCACGAACCTTGGACTCCTCCAAAGGTTGACGGGTATTGCTTTCACCCACCTAGGGTCTCTCATCCCATG
>NW_021582667.1:0-217 GCF_001605985.2 Dendrobium catenatum
AGCAAGGAGAAAGAAGAGGAGAATAGAAGAAGAGAAGGAGTGTAGAAACTCCTCGACCACCGTCGGGATTTTACCCGACTTCCAAGTGGCGCTGGAATTATGCTCGACTTCCAAGTGATGCCGGAATTCCGTCCGACTTCCAAGTGACGCCTGTTTTGATTAAAAAAATATATATTGTATTTAAATATATATGGTTTTGAAAGTATTTAATTATTTT
>NW_021582668.1:0-1010 GCF_001605985.2 Dendrobium catenatum
AGGAGCCACGCCCCTTTAAGGAACCAAGACCCTCGTCCGAACCCCTTCAAATCCTCATATAGTCAACCTTTCAATAGACCCACTGGACCAACGACGAGTCGACCTACCCCTGGCCAAGCCCAACCTCTCCCTGACTATAAAGGTAAAACACCAGAACGGGAAACACCCAAGACCCCTGCTGGCACTAAATGTTTTCGATGTCATGGGTACGGACACATTTCCTCTTAATGTTCCAGCCCGTTTAAAGTCACCATTATTGAGGAAGTCACCGAAGAAGAGGATGAATCGGACACTGAACTAGTTCATCATATTGATGACGACAATGAGTTTTTTTGCGAGGAAGATACTGCCGTAATCCATGGTTTCCAAAAGATGGATCACTTAGACTTACAAGTCGTTAGGTGTGCTTTTTCACAACCTAAGTTAAGCGACGACTGGCGAAGAACTTAAATCTTCTACACTTTCACCAAGATAGGAGACAAGAACTTCAAAGTCATAATCGATAGTGGAAGCTGTATTAATGTTGTGTCATCTGCTATGATTTTTAAACTCCACTTGAAAGCCACACCACACGCGAATCCCTACAAGGTCGCTTGGATCAACTCGACCACTTTAGAAGTGAAAGAAAGGAGTCTCGTTCCTATTGAGTTTGTGGGATACAAAGAGAAGATATGGTGTTATGTGTTGAATATGGACGTTGGCTTAATCATCCCCGACCGCCCCTGGTTGTTCGATAACGATGTACACATTTATGGACGATCAAATACCTGCGCGTTTGAGCACAGGGGCAAGAAAATCAAACTCCTATGCACCCAGCCTAAGTCTGTCAAGGAAGATGTTAAACCCAACTCCCTTAAACCCAACACAGGCTTGAATCTTTTAACTGCTAAAGACTTGGATACTGAATTAGAGTCAGGATCTCCCCTCTAGGCCTTGGTAGCTCGGGAAGTGAGTGCGAACCAGGAAGAGCCTGCCCCCGAGGAATTAAAACCTCTCCTCGAAACTTTCGC
>NW_021582669.1:0-298 GCF_001605985.2 Dendrobium catenatum
CGTCCGCGTACAGCAGGTGGGAAACAAGGGGGGCATCTCGGGTTATCCGAATGCCGAGAGGGCCACCACGCTCCTTAAAGGCCTTGGAAAGGAGCTCCGAGCAAAGGATGAAGAGGTAAGGCGAAAGCGGGCACCCTTGCCGAAAACCACTAAAAGCCTCGATCCATTCGGTCCTGCGTCCGTTAATAATTAATTGAAATTTGGGAAAGGAAATACATTGCATTACCCAAGAGGTGAAGCGCTCCGGGAACCCCATGTGATTCATTACGCATTGAAGCGTATCCCACGCCATGCAATC
>NW_021582670.1:0-223 GCF_001605985.2 Dendrobium catenatum
CTCTGGATATCCTTTTTAATTTTATGGATTTATGGTCGATAAATTTCTCGTTCAACATATAAATCCTTAAAATTGAAAAGAATGCAAATCTTTGATTTCATCCCAAAACTTGTTAGTTTTAACCCCCTCACTTCCCCTTTGACTTTTAAGGGTGGGGAGGGTTAAACTATTCCTCCTTACTTGAGCTTTCTCACAATTCCATAAGCCTTCAGGCAAGGGGAAA
>NW_021582671.1:0-1657 GCF_001605985.2 Dendrobium catenatum
ATCCTTTCACTATTTGATTCTGGGGCATCACAATTCTCTTGCAAATGTCTAGTGAAAACATCTATAACTAAAATAAAAAAGCATACACAAAGGTATATTCTCTTGTAAATGTCTAGTGAGAACATCCATAACTAAAGCAAAAAGCCTACACCAAGGTACATTCTCTTGCAAATGTCTAGTGAGAACATCCATAACTAAAGACAAAATCATACACCAAGGTACATTCTCTTGCAAATGTCTAGTGAGAACATCCATAACTAAAACAAAAAGCATACACCAATGTACATTCTCTTGCAAATGTCTACTGAGAACATTCATAACTAAATAAAAAATATATGCCAATGTACATTCTCTTGCAAATGTCTAGTGAGAACATCCATAACTAAAGCAAAAACATACACAAAGGTACATTCTTTTGCAAATGTCTAGTGAGAATATCCATATCTCAAGCAAAAAAGCATACACCAAGGTATGTTCTCTTACTAGAGGAAGGTCACACACAGAACGGGGTGGCAATAATGCACGAAAAGGAGGCAGCGACTATAGGCAACCAACGGTGGAGCCCGCGGGCAAGCTCGGAGGCGAACGTTGGGAGGAACTGGTTGCGGTGGCGTTTGGGGCAGCTCGCAGACGCAAGCGGAGCGAACTCAGAAGAGGGAAAGAAATGAGAAGAAAGACGGTGGAGAGGTCAAAATAGGGACATTTCTGTCAAACTTTCCGGTAGATTATCCGTCGGATATAATACCGATAATAATACGTCGAAAAACATTCGTCGAGTTTAATCCGTCACAATTTACGCCGGTTATTACCATCAAAATTTGCAACGAAATATTTTATATACCGACGAAACCACCAGTTGTATATACTCTAGTAATTTAATGCATAAATTTCACTGGAACTACCGCCATAAAGTTACCGGTGTATTTTTGTCGTTTAGTCTGTTGCTTTTTCCAGCGTACATGTTACCGCCGGAACGTCCGACGATAATACCAGATTTTCTTTAGTGAAGTATTGTCAAACACACTTTTCTCAATATTTATGTTAAGATTATGATAAATGAAGTTACTGTGCTAACATGCAAACTCCCCATATACTTCTATTTATCTAGTGTGCTCCTTACCAAATCCAAGTATTTTCTTCTTAACACGCCAATTTTCCAAATATAACATTAGGTAGTTTTGACATATAAAAAATACACCATCTCTAAGAGATTAGGGTGGATGATCATCTAACTCAATTACACCTCTTCTAAATTTATCCTTCTATTCTTTATAAAAATATTCAATATGTAAAAAATTATAGATGACAGTCGAAGAAACATACATTGCTATCATTTACCATGTAATATGGGCATGTTAAATTCCCAAGTGCATTCCATCTTGATAAGGTAATATAAGCCAAAAAATTACTAATTTTCTACATGACAATAGTTTTTAGTTAAAAGATTTGCTTCTTATTCTGTTCATGTATTGCATCTTTTCAAAACATTTTCAATTCATAAATTAGTGATTTTAAAAAGTTATCTAAGTTATTTGACAAACTTTGTGGCCTTGGAAGTAATAATTGTCGTAAGATAAAAAAGTGTTTCATACACCTCTATGATGGTAAGTTATACAAAACAATCCTAGGATTGACCCACATATATATGGAGTATTTG
>NW_021582672.1:0-240 GCF_001605985.2 Dendrobium catenatum
TTCCCAAATGTCACAGCAGCAAGTCACGGCTCCAGCACAGGAAACAGGGCATAAAAATTCGGTTTCCAGCATAGAAAAACCAACAGCAGCAAACCATATAAAGCCACGATAATATCAACAACAGAGAATTCCAAACGGTAGAGCCAATATCAAGAAAAGCCACGGAATACCAAGGCAACATTTAAAAGGGAATAAAGGCCACAACATCAGCATTTAAAAGGGAATAAAGGCCACTGCAAT
>NW_021582673.1:0-441 GCF_001605985.2 Dendrobium catenatum
GACATTAACTTAGGCTTAACAACCTAATTACTATACTAAACATAGGAAATATTGATTCAATTTCTCCTTATGTTGAAGATATTCCTTCCATCTCAAATCATACCAACAATCCTTATGGTCCTTGGATGCAAGTGAAATTCAAAAGCATAAAGAAATTAGTGAGAAATCAATTTAATTCCAAGAGTATTTCAGCTTCAATATAATCTGGAACGGGTCCTCTTCATGAACCAGATGGAAATACTCAAGCTTTGATAGACAGGAAAGGTCTAAATCAGATGGTAGATCATGTTGAAGATGCAGGTTTCATTTGCCTAAACGAAGAAGTTGCTGATTTCACGGAAGGAGACAAAGTGGAGGTTAATCAGAATTTGAAAATCAAAGCTGTCCAACTTAATCCACGGGAATCTGGTTTTTTAACAAATCCTTTTAATGCTTTGGCTG
>NW_021582674.1:0-273 GCF_001605985.2 Dendrobium catenatum
TAATTCATAATTTTTGTTGCGTCCTGGAATATTCGCGGCGATAGAGAAATATATAGTTTAACGTCTTAGCATTGTACGAAGATTCAGAACACAATCAGATAAGAGAGGGGGTGAAACATTCATAAGAGACACCAGAGTTTTTACATGGAAAACCCCTGAAAAGGAGGAAAAACCACGGGGCCTGGCCCAGTTTGAATGAATCCACTAGTATTTGCAACCGATTACAAATGAGACCACCCTTCCTTTGGAGAAGGCCTTG
This sequence comes from Dendrobium catenatum, assembly GCF_001605985.2. Lineage (NCBI taxonomy): Eukaryota > Viridiplantae > Streptophyta > Magnoliopsida > Asparagales > Orchidaceae > Dendrobium > Dendrobium catenatum. The sequence goes on from NW_021582674.1 coordinate 260, forward strand.
TATTGATGTAGCAA
>NW_021582675.1:0-988 GCF_001605985.2 Dendrobium catenatum
CCCTCTACTGTCCCTCACTACTTTCTACATTATGGCCTAAAGAGAATTCAATGCCGCTAATCTACTCTTTCGCTACATCAATCGCCTAATCACAATTCGCGACCCAGGCCATAAGAGAAAGCCCAATCTAGCCATAGGGCACATGATAGCCTATATCCTTGAAACCAAATACAATCTCCAATACCCTAATCGTCCTGACCTTCACCCTACCTACTCTTTAAACAATTCCTTCACTGCTCTTCATAGTACTCGTCTCCACCCAGGAGATGGGGAAGGTCGGGGGGCTAGAGAGGAGGAGGCTCCCGCTCCCGCTCCCGTTCCTGATCCTGTCCCTCTCCACCAGCACTCACCGTTTGATCAGTTGATTGAGAGGTTTGATCGTTGGGAGACTCGGTTTGATGCCTACGTGGCTGCACAAGAGCAGCAACACCTTGAGGATATTACGCGCTATGAGTAGCACCGCACTGAGGATTTAGCTCATTTTGACATTTTCGTTACTCAGCAGCAGTAGCAGCATAACCAGGACATCGCCTGGTTCAATGCTCAGTTCACCACACTTGCCACCTACTTTCAGCAGCCACCTCCACCACCTCCATCAGATGATCTGGATCCCTCGCTTTTTTAGTCTGTACTTTGTGTTGTTTATTTCCTGTCCTTTTTCAGTTTGCTTGATTAGTCTTTTATGATGTTTTTCTTGTGTTTTTAGACCCTCTTTTTGTGATGAGAAAAGGGAGAGTACGATGTGGTAGGAAAAAGTTGTTGGGTTTGGGTTTTTAACTTTGAATTTCTAATAAACCTTTTTTTTTTATTTTCCTACTTATGTTTGCCATCATCAAAAAGGGGGAGATTGTTGCAAATCTATTTTTCATAACTTGTGTTTTGATGATTGACAAACACCATTTCTCTTGGACTACTTGTTGCTTCTATCTTTTCAGGAATCGAAGACCGGATGATCAAGAAGAAGCCAAGTTCAAGATTGCGTAGGTTT
>NW_021582676.1:0-318 GCF_001605985.2 Dendrobium catenatum
ATTTGACTGATTAGAAGAAATCCCTAGAGGTCATCATTTAAAGCATTTTACTTCAATGTTTGATAAATGTCGGAGGGTGAGAATATATTTTCTATGAGTAAAAGATCAAAATAGTCCACAGTTATTAGTAAATGTCCAATTTAATCCCTGATTTTTATGATGACCCAATTTATTTCACCGACTACTAGAAAATGCTCCAATTTGGTCCCAAGATAAAAAATAACAGTTAAAATTAATCCAAACAATTAAATGTAATGACATTTTGAATATTATGGTGTATGTGATATTATATTATTTTTTATATTTAACTTATTTATT
>NW_021582677.1:0-488 GCF_001605985.2 Dendrobium catenatum
GATAGCCGTGAGGATCCTGATGCCATCTCAGCTAGTTCGATAAACTTTGAAAGGGGCAAATTAGGATCTTTTGCAACCTCAGTAAGGTACCCATCGACCAAATTCGCTACAGCTACTTTTGATCTGCTAGGCTCTGAAGCAGAACTAGTGCTTTTCTGAATCTCTTTTGAAGTCTTCTGAGAGCTAATATGCTGTCGCATCAAGAATTCTGCCAATATGCTAAGAACAGTGTCTATGTCATATAGTGTGCTCTCGCCTACTGGAGCAGGAATTAATAGATCAGCCACTGATGCATCCCGCAACTGGTATCCTATTCTTTTAATCAGTTCTTTCCTGCAATTCTCACCACAATCAAGAAAGCTTTCTACTTTCAACAATCTCAGCAGAAAACTGCAAGAAACTGAATCTGAATCAGGAGGAAACAGCCAAACAATGGTTTCCATCAAGGTCTGGTGATGCGGAGCACTTTAGCCTAAAATGATCCTTAG
>NW_021582678.1:0-859 GCF_001605985.2 Dendrobium catenatum
TATATATATATATATAGTTTTAAGAGTGCAATTCTATGTCTTTTATTAGAGTGTGAAATATTAATATGAATAATAAATTGTTTAGTTTATTATCAATTTTATTAGAGTGTGAAATATTACTTGTAACACTATCGTTGCTAGGTCTCAATTCCTAGATGAGAAAAGTTGAGTGAGTCTACTTAAACAATTTGGTCACATAAAGCAGCGACCTTCTAATGACCCGGCTAGGAAAGTAGACGTATTAGATTTGGCTTATGTTAGAAAAGGAAGAGGTAAACCTAAAAAAACTTGGTTAAAAAGTATTAGAAATGACTTTTCTTTTTTAGATTTAAATAAGAATTTAAATCTTAACATGACACAATGGAGAAAAATGATTCATGTAGTCAACCCCACGTAGTGTGATAATATTTTGTGTTATTATTGCTGTCATTGTTGTTGCAAAATATTACGTTTATAATTTCCCATGTTCTCTAATTATATGCTTTTATACTTTAATAACTAATGAGATAAAATAATTGTTGACTTATAATTATTTAATTTTAAATCATTGCGCATTCTAAATAAAATTTAAAAAAGTTTACTATAATATTTTTTATTAAAATAATTTATCATGCATTAATATTTTTGTTAGAAACATGATTATTAAATAAAACTTTACTTAGATATTTATTGGATAAATGTATAATAAATTAGATGATAATTAAGTTCTAGCAATTTCTTGTGTGAACCTTAATGTATAAGAGAGCATGAATAATATTTTAATATCAATGATATTTTGATAAAAATGAATATCATTCATATTTATTTAAATAAAAATATATGTTTAATTGCTTACAAAAATTTATCCAATTCATTCATT
>NW_021582679.1:0-306 GCF_001605985.2 Dendrobium catenatum
TCTATATTATATATTTTTCGAGAGAGGACTTCATTTGCAATCAATAAAAAATACTAATGTAATCATTTCAACCGAACAAGGCCTCTTGATTTTCCCCTTCTTCAGAATTTTAACATAAAAATTTGGATGCCTTTTATGATTATTATACCCATCTATCTTATTTGTGCACTGTTGCGATTTTTCCATAACACAACAATGTTTATATGGAATTTTCATTCAACATTAAATGAAGAACTCTCTATTGTTATAAATATTCAATCAATTTAAAACTATCTTTATAAAAATTAAAAAAAAAAAATTTAAAGA
>NW_021582680.1:0-773 GCF_001605985.2 Dendrobium catenatum
CCAGTCCATCAATACTCCCCTCCCAAAGTGCCACCTTGTCCTCAAATGGAACGTAGGTAATTGCTACTGAAGCACTGAACTAATAGCTTTATGGACTGTCATTGGGTCAAATGATCCCTACCTTCAACATCTCCCTGATCAATCTCTCAATCTCATCCTTCTGGAGTTGGGGAGAACGGTACGAACAAATTCTGATATGTGAAACTCCTTCCTTTAAAATCATAGCATGCTCGTGTTCCCGCAGATGATTCGACCCCTGAATTGGCTGGAACACCTCTCAATACTACTGTAGAAGTGGTTGAACCATGTCTAATATCTTTTCCCCATCTTCTCCTTCTAAACTCTGCAACTCCACCAAAATCCCACTGCTTCCCCCATTCCCCTTCTTGAAAATGGCTCCAAAGGTGGCATCTCATCTTCTTCCCCCAAAATTTTCACCTCTCCATCCTCCCTCTTGGGTTGGCCCTCGAGCAACTTCTTCAACATCTTCTTCGAGATGAAAAATTTTCCATTGATCTTCTCATGGACAGCTGAAATTTGACTTTTGAAATCTGAAAATTGAGTTTGGAGATCCAAACTTTCAGATTTCAATTGTTTGATTTTTCTCTCCAACACTTCTATCTTTCTTCCCGTTAGGGGCACCAGGATCTAGGCTCCAACAGCAAAAAACAACAACTTTGAAGCCAATTTGGCCTCCAAACAGCAAAAAATAGCAATATTGTAAAGGAAAACACAGCAAAAATTAGCGATGAAGACTTATTTTGCATCCAAGG
>NW_021582681.1:0-278 GCF_001605985.2 Dendrobium catenatum
AGAATTTAGAGATAGAAAACCCTTTGCCTAGAGATTTAAGATTTTTTAAAAACCACCAAAGGGAATTGATTATAAGTGAACTTAATGAGGGTGTTAGAATTAGACGTGCATTAAACAAGGAAGTCAATCATTCAACCTTTATTTCAACTATAGGACCCACTAATATTGATCAAGCACTTTCTGATGAATTTCGGATATTGGCCATGTAAAAAGAGTTGAATATTTTTGTAAGAAATAAAGTTTGGGAATTAACTTCAATGCCAAAAGATCAAAGTGTT
>NW_021582682.1:0-253 GCF_001605985.2 Dendrobium catenatum
GACTTGAAAAAATGAATAAAAATAGGAATGAGTTAAGACATCTCAGTAGGCTATTGCATCCTAAAATGAAAAATAATAATTGAAACTAAAAGAACTAAATATATTGTGTTGTAAAAGTACTCTATGGAAAACTGAGACTGAAACTATAGCAGAAGCTAAAAAAAATCTCAAATACATCAAAATTTTGAAAACTGAAATAGGAAAAACATAACCTACCTTGAGACGAACAAATTTTCCAATCATGCCGACAGAC
>NW_021582683.1:0-662 GCF_001605985.2 Dendrobium catenatum
ACACGTAGCGAGGGGAGCTCGACCTCCAGTGGGAGGATTGCTTCAGTCCCAAAAGCTAAAGCATATGGGGTGGACTGGGTAGGAGTACGGTAGGTAGTCCTATATGCCCATAATGCTTCAGGTAACTTATCATGCCACTCCCTTTTATTTGCAACAAGGATTTTCCTTATCAGCTGTACAAGAGTCTTATTAAACGCCTTTGCCAAGCCATTAGCTTTGGGATAATAAATCGAGGAGTATCGCTAATTAATATTATGGCGGGGGGCATATCTGGCAATTTTGGTGCTTCTAAAGGATGGGCCGTTATCTGAGATTATACAGCGCGGAACACCAAAGCGATAAACAACGTTATCGCAAAAGAAGCGCATCACATCTTCTGATTTAACCTCCTTAAGTGGGACAGCTTCTGCCCACTTAGATAAGTAATCAGTGACGGCTAAAATAAACCTATGACCCTTAGAAGAAGGAGGGTCTATAGGACCCACCACATCCGTGCCCCAGCCCTCAAATGGCCAAAAAGAAACTGTAGGGTGCAACGGATTAGGGGGTTGGTGAATCACCATGCCATGAATCTGGCACTGGTGGCATCTCTTAGCGTGCTCCATGCAATCGTGAATCATAGTCTGCCAGTAGTAGCCAAGGCGTTTAATTCTGCCTTTCAT
>NW_021582684.1:0-512 GCF_001605985.2 Dendrobium catenatum
AAACGTACTGACACATGGATCATCAAGGACGATCCAGTGTATCGGCCAGGACGATGCACATAACATGCATCGGCCAGGCGAAATATTCCATCGGCCAGGACTATCACCATGAGTTTGATCAAATCGTCCAGGACGATATAGTATCGGCCAGGACGATGAGTTACATAAAGCACAGAAAAGTTCAGCAGATGGATTTTGAAGAGAATTTGTCACATCCTCCAGGATGATAAAAGTATCGTCCAGGCCAATGTGACTAGAGATTGAAATCAAGAAAAGAATAGTGATGTTCAGGACCCTCAAAAAATAAAACAAGAGAAAACAGTCAAAACACAGAAAAAGAAAAACAAAAACAACAATACAAGGAAAATTGAATATTTTTTTTATTTTAATTTTTCTAATAATTTTTTTTTTAATTTAAAGAGGCATCATATGATAATTCTTTTCAAAAAGTTAAACTTTTAGAGTTCCAAGAGGTTAAGAAGTTTAACAAATTCCAATCAGAAGAGGGTAGA
>NW_021582685.1:0-241 GCF_001605985.2 Dendrobium catenatum
AATCGGACCACTATAAATCTTCTAGTGTGCTTTTTCCATTTACTGCTTTAAATTTTCTTTTTGCATCTTACAATTGCCATTTTTTCTTGGTGAGAATGTTATTATAGAACTTTATTGTGTGATTTAAAATTTCATCACTATTGTTACAATCTTGTTCTAATGAATAGCTTCTACTTCGAATTAGTTAAATTAATTTTTAAAAACTACAAAAAAAATTTAGAACTCTGGATTATGCTTCATT
>NW_021582686.1:0-299 GCF_001605985.2 Dendrobium catenatum
AATTCTGCTTTACCTATTATTAATGGTTATTTTAATAATAATAAATCTATTCCTTTTTATGAAGTTAGCTGCTCGGTTCTCAATCAGGAAGTTCATGTTGTTAATGAATGTGCTAGTAATATCGGTAAAGTGGCACCTACTGAATAGGTTTTAGTGGAATCTGAAAATGTTTAGCTTGGCTTTTCTAATGTGATGATTGACTGTGAAGAAGTTTTGGAGGAAGGTGAGCTTCCTCATTCAGGTAAGGGAAAAGACAATGACCGTAAGTCCTCTTCTTCTTCCCACTTTGACTCGGATGC
>NW_021582687.1:0-262 GCF_001605985.2 Dendrobium catenatum
CTTTTGTATTGTACTATAATTTATTATTACAGTAAAGCACTTTAAGTTCTTTTGGTTTTAGTTATTAATTTTTATTTTAGGTTGTGATAACCTACTGAGTTGTATTAGGCCACTCCTACTTTTACATTCACTTTTCAGGCTAGGGAAAGAGTAAGGAGCGAGCTGAGTAGTTTTGGATAGCAGGCTCTGATCTGTGGTATATGTGTATTTTTGTTTATTTTCATTTTTGTAGGCATCTCTTTTATTTTGTTGTGTTGCCTAC
>NW_021582688.1:0-430 GCF_001605985.2 Dendrobium catenatum
ACACAGTGTAAATCGTGATTCCATATAATAGCTCTTTCTTGTCCTTCTACACTGCCAAAGCCCCTCCGATCATATCCCGCTATTGTTCCCTAGCAACATCAAACATCGCCTATATCCTTTACACATCATCCTAAAGGCTATTTACATACATCTGTATTCAGGGCTGAACTCTCCTTCTAATGCCCTAGCCTCCATCTCTGAGCCCAAAAATGACCCGGCCAAACTCACCAGCATGCCGGCTTCACCGCCTTGCTTTAGAAGGTTGAGCTGATAGTTCGTTAGGGATGTTAGGCCCTTATGAACTCGCTCAAGGCTAACAAATAAATAGGTGAATTGGATAACTTTCAACCAAAGATAAAACTCAAACCAAAATCACCACAGAAATTAAAGTGTGGAAGAAAATAATGCGGAAGCAATAATAAGGAAAGAA
>NW_021582689.1:0-225 GCF_001605985.2 Dendrobium catenatum
TTAATGGGTCAATTTTGACACATTAAGGCTTGGGTTGACCAAGTCAAAGGTTGACTTGGTCAACTTAGTCCACCAAGCCCATGTTTAGGCAAAATTGAGGTCAACAATTATAGTGTGAGTTAGGGTATTGATTAATCCATGTTTCATTCACTAAAACCCTGTCCAACTTAAGAAGAAAAATTTTTCAAAGTCATGATGTATTCTAGATAATTAGATAAGAAGTAT
>NW_021582690.1:0-216 GCF_001605985.2 Dendrobium catenatum
TCCAACCGGACTGAAACTTTTATTAGGAAAGTTGAGATTCAGATATTTCAATTCCGAATAATTCAAATAATTGATGATAACGACCGACAAATCTAACGTTACCGTTATGAATAATTTAATTCAATTCAAAGTTAATTTTAAATTTAAAAAATATTTCTCTATTTAAAGATATAATAAATGTATTATATTTTTTATTTTAAAATATATTTCAAATTT
>NW_021582691.1:0-619 GCF_001605985.2 Dendrobium catenatum
GCAGACTTATACTTAGCAGTAACCTTCTTGAGTTTTTTAAAAACCTGTTGTTGAGCAGTTTTTATATGATCAAATGTTTCAAAAGCCTTAGTACTAGTTTTTTTAGGTAGAAATAAAGAATTTCTATCCAAAATATGAGGAATAGGTTGCCATAAATAATTTCAAATGGAGTTTTGCCAGTAGAACGATTAACAGAATTATTGTATGCAAACTCAGCTTGAGGCAACACTAGATCCAATTGAGATGGTTTTTCTCCAGCAAGGCATCTTAACAAATTTCCCAATCTTCGATTTACTACTTCAGTTTGCCCATCGGTTTGAGGATGATAGGCACTGCTAAATTGAAGGATAGTTCCAAGTTTTGCCCATAGAGTTATCCAAAATTGACTTAAAAATCTAATATCCCGATCAGAAGTAAATGTACGAGGGATACCGTGAAGACGAACAATCTCTTTAAAATAACAAACTTTCCAATGAGAGGTTTTAAAATATGATTCATAGTTTTTATAAAAGTACTCGGAGCATTTGAAAGACCAAAAGGCATCACTCAGCATATCAAGCATGTCATCCAGTCTAGGAATTGAAAATTGATATTTAATGGTGATTTTGTTTATTGCCCT
>NW_021582692.1:0-208 GCF_001605985.2 Dendrobium catenatum
GTTCGGTGGAACAACATTTGAATCACCTACAACAAGTATGTGAAATTTTTAAGAAAAAACAAATGTATGCCAACCCTAAGAAATGCACTTTCCTCATGAATCAAGTAACTTTTCTTGGGTTTATAATTTCTTCCCACGGCATATCTGCTGATCCTGAAAAAGTGCGAGCAATCAACGAGTGGCCTATACCAAAGAATATTAAAGATGT
>NW_021582693.1:0-236 GCF_001605985.2 Dendrobium catenatum
CAGTGGGTCTTTCAACCCCTCAAAGTTTACTTTAATAATATTTTCAATTATTTTTATAATATATATACTTATATATATATACATTTATATATTTATACATTTTGAATTCTATTTTGAGGCCATACATATTTAAATCTTTAAGTATTTGAGAAGTCACTTGAGATCTTAAATATTGATTGAGCATGTTTGAATAGAAATGAAGGGGATGATTAGTGAATAATCATTTCTTGATTATT
>NW_021582694.1:0-809 GCF_001605985.2 Dendrobium catenatum
AATAATTTCACTTATATCTAAAAAATTATAATAAAATTTCAATTCTTATTTTTAGTTTTATATAATTATTCATAATGTGATCTTACCACATTAGCACATGTAGATATATTAATTTATTAGTATTTTTTCTTAAGAATGAGTGTCAAATATATAAATAAAAGAAAATAGATTATATAATCGTAATTTTCCCTTGATTTTATTTAGTAATTTTTGATTTTTTTTTAACCAACGATTATTTGCATATACACAAATTTGATATTTCACATTAACAATCAAATATTGCATCCAAAAATAAAAATTTCAAACCCAAAAACATTATAAGTTAAATATTTAATTATTTTATGAAAAATAGCATATTTTTGCAATAAAAAAATAAAAAAAAGCACGTCGCTCTCACCTTTTCCATCACAATCTTCATCTTCTCATTCATTAAGAGCTAATGAATAGACCGGCTTTATCCTTTTCTATTAAATTATCAACTATCTCTTCATTCATCATTAATGAATCCATAACAAGAGGAAAATGGAAGCTGCCTCGTGAGAGAGAAATTATTGGGTACGCATATGCAGAGTACGATTCGAATGCTGAGTATTTATTGTTTATTTTACTACGTATTTTTTGATATATAATTTTTTCATGGTAAATAAGAAACAAATAAATAGTACTCACTAAATACACAATAAATACGAAAAAAATATGTAGAAAAATTATTTATAAAAAAATACGCAGTAAAATAAGCAGTAAATACGCAGCATCCGAACCTTACTCTACATTAGACCTGTCAATTTCGGGTTACGGGTCGGGTTCAG
>NW_021582695.1:0-374 GCF_001605985.2 Dendrobium catenatum
GTGCCAACTTCATTGCCTCCTCCAAGTCACTAGGCATAAGAACTTTCACTGCCGCTCGGATCTCTGCCTTCAACCCCTTCATGAAGTTCCCCTCCAATACGATATATGATAATCACTCCACCCTACTAGCCAGGTGCTCGAACCGCTCACGGTAGTCTGCTACTAATCCCTCCTGCATCAGAGCAAAGAACTGCTCATAGAAATCTCCTCCCCGGTCGGTTTGGAAACGTTCTATTATGCAGTTTTTGAATTCCCTCCAGTTCCTGATAGGCCTCCTCTGATCTCTCCACTGATACCATGACAGGGCTTTTCCTTCCAAGCACAGTCCGGCTGCGGTCAGCTTCTCCCCCTCCGTCAGTCCATTGACGGCGAAG
>NW_021582696.1:0-559 GCF_001605985.2 Dendrobium catenatum
CTTTGGTTTCCAGTTCTCTTGCCTATTTGGAGTAAGTCTTCTATCAGCATCTTATAGGCCTAAGGTTGGGTGATTCCAGCTCCAGATCTCCTGGTTTATCCAGCTCTCCTGTCCATTAGGTGTAAGCCTTCTGTCAGCATCCTATGGGCCTTAGGTTGGGTGATCCTCTCCCTTACACTTTTAAGATCCTACTTCTATTCGGTCAACGCCAATGTGTGCAGTTGAAGTTCCTTCTACCACACACATTGGGGGTCCATTTGTTGACCTCATTTTTGATATGAGGTCACTAGGGCCCTTCCAAACTCCAGATTAATTCTAGATCTTAGGATCCACTCTAGACCTTAAGATCCCTTCCTAGAGCCAGACCTTAGGATCCACTCTAGACCTTAAGATCCTTTCCTAGAGCCAGACCTTAGGGCCTACTCTAGAGCTTAAGATTCTTTTCTAGACCCTAGATCTTAGAACCACTCTAGATCTTAGGACCAATCCAAATTCAAATCAATCCCAACCTCAAATCAATCTCCACCCTTGATCGACCTCAACCTCAAATCAATTCCTA
>NW_021582697.1:0-229 GCF_001605985.2 Dendrobium catenatum
TAAAGAATAATATTTTTGTTTTTAAAAAATTTTCTAACAAAAAAAAATACAAGACAATAACACAAGCCAAATGACACAAAATCAAAATGACACAAAAATAAAATACAAACAAACACAATAATTTCTCCCCCTTTTTGACAACAACAAAAAGTGAAGAAGAAATAGACAAGAAATGTATGTAATTACATGAAATTATTTGAAAATTTAATCTAAAGAGTGATTGACATAA
>NW_021582698.1:0-254 GCF_001605985.2 Dendrobium catenatum
CCTCATAACTCTCCTAACCGATCCCTCTCCCCACTCACGCCATTTCTCACGTAAAGAAGCCGCCCCTCTCACGCCTCTCTCACGACTCCAAGGCCGGCCTCCTCCATCCTCCCTCCAAGCAAGGTTCCTACGTCGTCGTCATCCGCCGTCACCGCCTCAATTACTGCACACCCAAGGCGAGGAAAATGTCATACTTTAAATCTGTGCTCAAAGACCACGTGACCGCTTTTTTTAGCGAGCGGGGATTGGAACTG
>NW_021582699.1:0-1551 GCF_001605985.2 Dendrobium catenatum
TCATATAAAAATATCAAATTTTATTGAAATTTTATATCATCAAGTCATTTATCCCCTAGGTATAACCAATTAAAGATAGATAGAGAGAGAGAGAGAGAGAGAGAGAGAAGGATCTTTATAGAGAGAAAATTGGGTTTTTGTGACTTTAATTTCTTTTTTGATTTAGGTGAGTTGAAAAGTTGTGTGGATTGAGGTATGTTATGTTCTGCCAATTTAGTTTTCAAAAATGAAAATAATTGAGATTTTACTTATTAAATTTATAATTTCATAGTATAAATCAAGAACTTTAGAATTATTAAACTTTCATGGTGTAACTTTTTATATATGATAGAGACAGTCATTCTAGATATTTAGGTATTTTTTCTTTAAAAAATTTATAATATAGTTTTAAAGTGAGTTATTTTATTAAATTAAAATTAATTTTGACCACAAAAATTAATGTTATAGTATGATGAAAGTTTCTAAATATTGTTTTGAATAATCTCTGATAATCTGGTAATATTTTGAAACCATGAGATTTTGCTCTGTAGTTAAATCTATTGTCATCCAATAAATCAATATGCAAATTTCTAAAATTTGTTCATTCATATTTGCTTTACTGCAACATAATAATACATGTTATTATCTGCTAGAAATGTGTGATTTTGTTGAGTTCTATTACTGGAGGAAGTTTTAATGTTGAATGCATGACTCATAAAGGCTTGAATTTTTAAATATCTAATATTTGCTCAGCATTGGGAGTCATAAGCGCCTACTTTTTATGTGCTGGCATAGCGTCTCATTAGTGCATAAATTTTATTATTTATTTTTAATGGGAGGTTTGATGGGAGGTATAAGGGCTTGAGGGAATTCTATTATTTTTTGTTATAAAATATGAAGTAAATATTTATTTACTTTTAGTGCAAAGTCTATTTTATTTCAATTATCTATAATTAATATTATGCTCAATATGATAAATTACTCATAAACTATTTTTAAGTTTAGTTAAATATAGAATTATCAAACAACTAGAGTGGTGTGTGTGACATATTGAGTTGTATTAGCTCGCACCTATTCTTCAATTTTTTAAGACTAGAGAAAGGGAAAGAGCTAATTAAGTAGCTAAGGATTTTGGGTTTGATTTATCTGAGTCTATAGAGGTATTTTTTGGATTTTCTTATGGTCATGGATATTTTTTATTTGGTTTATTCTAGTTTATAGTCATGCACTGTAGTTTATAAATATTGTATGTATATTTTGATAATAACTAAAAAGAATATAATTTGTGGATGATTATTTTCTTTTGTTTACTAGAAGTTAATTAGAAGCTTTGTGATTTGGTTAAATTCAAAGAAATCTATGAAAGTTTCCAAAACTTTAATCTTGGGCTTGGTCTATCACAAGTCAACACAATATGATATGTTTGTTCTATGTGTCATATTGGGGTTGTCTATGACATGGAGCCTCTTGACCGTATTTAATATATTATATTTCTATGAGTTTATGTAAGTAGACATCTAAATGAAATGTTATTAAAAGTAATAAATTTTAGTTTTTTTTTTTTTGTTGCGT
>NW_021582700.1:0-325 GCF_001605985.2 Dendrobium catenatum
TAGTGAAAACACGCTTAGTAACATGATCTGAACTAAATTTACTCTTTTTATTAGAATGAATTTTCAAATATTGAGTTTAATACAAAGTTATTTTTAATTTAACAAATAATCATTACAAATAAAAATTAATATAATTGCAACTCTAAAGTAATGATATCCATCATCATCCTCGTGTACTCAGGCACCGGTTGACTGGTTGCTACCCCTATTATGAATTACTCATTGAAACATTCGGGCAGGTTGGAGAATTTGATATGGCTTGATAATGAAGAGATTTTTGTTGTATTTGCCTTCATGTTAGTTTTATTTTTTGAAAATTAATCTA
>NW_021582701.1:0-297 GCF_001605985.2 Dendrobium catenatum
CTCGACGCTGAAATTCAGCACCTCGACTCTGAAATTCCCCTCTTCTCCCGCTAAAATCAACACCTCTTCGATCATTTCCCATGCTCATCTCCTTCCTAAAAAATGGCTCTAGAGGTGGCTTGTCGTCTTCTCCCTCAAGGATCTCTACATCCTGATTCCTCCTCCCCCTAAGCGGGTTCGGATTTCCTCCTACGTCATGGTCGCTGATAGTCTCTCTTGCTTCCGACGTCGTCGGATTAGTCTTAATCTCAAGTAATTTTTTCATCATCTCTTCCATAGCCGTGAACTTCCCATCCA
>NW_021582702.1:0-677 GCF_001605985.2 Dendrobium catenatum
GTAGCTCGTCGAACGTTTGGTTTGCTTGCAGCCCTAAAGAACATTATACTAAAAGTGGAGGAGTTAGAGAGTGATCTTTCAAAACCTGAGGATGAGGACGACATTGCCTTAATGACTAGGCAATTTAGAAGGTTTCTTAAAAGGAAGCAGAAGAGATGCCAACAGTGGAATAGATGTAAGTTTAATAAGAATGTTAAGGTTTCTAATGATGTAATTTGCTATGAATGAAGGAAACCTAGACACATAAAATTAGAAAGCCTAAACCTAAATCTACTCCTAGAAAGGAGAAGGTACAGGAGAAACCAAATGTGAAGAAGGGCAAGAAGAGATTTCAAAGGCTTTTTGGGTGGACCCAGCTTCAGATTCGACAAAAATAGAAAAGGAGGAGGAAGTCACAAATTTGTGCCTAATGGCCGATAATCTTTATTAGTCAAATCAAGAAGAGGTATGTGACTTAACCTATAATGAATTATTATAAGTTTCTAAAATAATTCATGATGCATATAGAAAGCTTAAGAAAATACATGCTAGTCTAAATTTAGAAATGCAAAAATTGCAAAGAGAATATGAAATCCTTAGGAAAGATTATATATTGATAGATAACAACCACATGAGCATACTTGATGAATTTGATGGCTTGAATAAGAAAAATGAAATTTTAAAATCATCCTATGCTA
>NW_021582703.1:0-283 GCF_001605985.2 Dendrobium catenatum
CACGGACTCTTCCAATGACTGGTGGGTGTTGCTTTTAGCTCTCACCTTGGGCTTTCTCTCTCACTTCTCTCTAGCTCTCATGCAAGAAGAGTAAGAAGAAACAAAATCAATTTTTTTTATTCAATAATTCATTAACCTCAAAAGATACAAGAGACTACTATATATAGGTCTCAACTCATACAAAGTGAAAATACTAAATTGCCCTCTGGGCTACAATGAAACATAACTCCTCACAGGGGTAAAATGGGAAAAACAGTAATTCAAACAAGACAATAATAAAATA
>NW_021582704.1:0-298 GCF_001605985.2 Dendrobium catenatum
GACGAATCCAACGAGCCTAAGATCATCAAATTCCGACATCATTAAGACATTCAAATGCCCATCAAACGGTCCACGATCTAGAGATTCAACATCAGTCGTCCATCCAACCACTCCCGATTTACCCTTGATCTCTCACCTATTTACAAGCCATGCCACTCCAGAAATCTATAAATAGACCCCTCATTCATCTTGAAAAGGGACCGAAGCAAGAAGAGAAGAAAGAGAAGGAAGAAGCTCCTCCTCGACCACCGCCTGAGTCTCACCGGACCACCACTTGAGGCCCTGTGCTTCACCAGGC
>NW_021582705.1:0-214 GCF_001605985.2 Dendrobium catenatum
CCAGGTCAACCCTCCACGTCGAGGCCTGGGCTATCGTAGTCAGCTGCTGAGAAAGACGAAAATACTTATTAATCGACTTATTAAATGCCCTAGACAAAGCAATGTCCCAACCATCTTCAACAACATAAAAAGAGTTAAGAGGATTACCTGAAATGGTTTTAATTGAAGCCTTTTCTAGATCGACCAAGTATTCCTTAGGTATTATGATGTTACC
>NW_021582706.1:0-264 GCF_001605985.2 Dendrobium catenatum
TAGGGACCAAGAAAGCTGATAAAGTGGTGACAGAAGTTCACGAAGGGCTTTGCGGAGCACATCAGTCAGGTCCCAAAATGGCCGCTAAAATTAAAAGAATGGGTTACTATTGGCCGACAATGATTAGAGATTGTATTGACCACGCAAAGAGGTGCCACGAGTGTTAAATCTACGGTGATGTTATACATCAGCCGCCAAATACTCTGCATCCAACAGTAGCATCCTGTCCATTTGAATGCTGGGGTACTGATATTATCGGACCGA
>NW_021582707.1:0-661 GCF_001605985.2 Dendrobium catenatum
AAACTGACTCAGACCTAGTCTACCCAATCTTGAGCTGATTCTAAATTGCAGTCTGATCTTGTGGACCTGAAATGCCAGAAGATAAGGCAGTCTTATAGAAATAAAAGTGTTTGTTATCATCAAAATCATTATCCATGAAAATAGATCCGCAACACATTGGACTGAGTTGCACACCCTAAAGCGACACGTCTTTACTCACCGGCGGCCAGGACGGTTCAACCACCAATATGCGTTCGGTCATGATTTTTGGCATGGAGAGTCCAATTAGGATGTTTTTGGGGCCCTCGGGACTGTTCCGACATTCCATACTCAATTTTGGCATTTTTAAAGTCAATTGAGGTATATACTCCCAAGATTGAATTATTTTGGAGTTTCAAGTCACATTAAAAATTTTCCAAAAGTTTTCATACATATATTTGGACTTTGGGAGCTTTGACGACCAAAAATAAGTGGGAAATTGTTACATCATCATAAAATTATCTTGATCAAGCATGAATCTCGAGGAAAAAGCAATTTGGAAACTTCCTAAAATTAGTCTTGGACCATTTGAGCTTTGATTTCAACAAACTTATAGTCAAACTAAACGTCTCAAAAAGAAAAACACAATGACACCAAATTCGACTGAATCCAAGCCCAATTGGCTCCAAATCAAAGAACCAAA
>NW_021582708.1:0-212 GCF_001605985.2 Dendrobium catenatum
AGACCTTCCCAGTGAACTGTGTTCCGTTATCAGTGATTACTTTTGCGGGAATGCCAAAGCGACATATTATGTTCTTCCATAAAAACTGTTTGGCATTTGCTTCAGTGATTTTTGCTAGAGGTTCTGCTTCTACCCATTTGGTGAAATAGTCCACAGCCAAGATGATGAACTTCTGCTGTCCTGTGGCCATGGGAAAGGGTCCCATTATGTCA
>NW_021582709.1:0-234 GCF_001605985.2 Dendrobium catenatum
GAGAAGGAGAAGAAAAGCAAAGGAAAAGTTCATTTTCAGAGGCCGCGGAGCGCTTTTCGTCCGACGCCGCTGTTGGGAAAAGTGTTTATCTCGCTGTAAGGACTCTGAATCCTATTTCTGTTTTCGAAGATGTTGAGTTTTGGTCGTTTTGTGCACAGATTTTGTGTTTTTGTGATCGAAAAACGGTCTCGTTTTGTTTTGACGAAACTTTCACCGCACAACTTTTGATATGTT
>NW_021582710.1:0-334 GCF_001605985.2 Dendrobium catenatum
ACCATCGATTCTTCATCCTTATTGTTCTCCTTTGATTATCGCTTTGATATTTGATATGATTTTCAAGCCATTGTTGAATTCTCTTCTCCTCGCATGACCTTAGACATGTGCTTTGGATGATTGTTGAATTCCATTTGGTCCTTTGTGATTTTACTTCGATTGGGCTTATGTGAGCATGAGATTCTGATCTCATTCTCTTTCTCCTTTTCTGCCACTTTGGTTGGACAGAAAGTTGAGCTGTCTTCTTTGACTCTCTCTCATTGTTGATCTAGTTCTGTTACTTGACCCTAGAGTTGCATCTTCCTAGAGTTGGGGAGGTCAACGCCAACACGTA
>NW_021582711.1:0-293 GCF_001605985.2 Dendrobium catenatum
GATTTATATAAGAAAAGTTTTAAAACAATTGGAAGTTTTAGTGGCGCTTGATCATAATTGAATTGATTTAAATTTTAGATGTTTTATGTTATAATATTATTGAAGATATGTTTTAAATTTTATGTCTGATATCCGTTTCCGCCTCGTCTACATGAGCTCACCGGGTCGGTTCGTGATAAATACAAATAAATTTCATAGTAGAAAGATCCACAAATAAGAGCACAAAATGAATACTAGAAGATAATATAACTAATAGGTGCATAAGAACATGCAACATAAGTTGGGAGTTTTAT
>NW_021582712.1:0-255 GCF_001605985.2 Dendrobium catenatum
ATTTAAGTCAATTGAATCAAGTCCACAAGTCCATTGTCTTCTCAAGTTCAAAGGTTCACAAGTCCGAGTCCAAGTTCAATCATCCTTTGAGTTCAACCAAGTCCAAATGTAGCATTATGTTCACCCGAAATTTCGGCAGCCTTCCGGC
This sequence comes from Dendrobium catenatum, assembly GCF_001605985.2. NCBI lineage: Eukaryota > Viridiplantae > Streptophyta > Magnoliopsida > Asparagales > Orchidaceae > Dendrobium > Dendrobium catenatum. Next base: position 149 of record NW_021582712.1, read on the forward strand.
GTCTCCCCTGTTTAGGAGAAAATTACGAAAAACTGGGCCTTTCCCACCACGTTAAGAAAAGCGTGTATGATAGGTGCCCTCTTTCGAGGACACCGCGGCCGTGTAAA
>NW_021582713.1:0-251 GCF_001605985.2 Dendrobium catenatum
AAACGTGCACACCCGGCACGGCAACAATATACAAAAAATTACGCGGTAAAAACTAAACCAATCAGAAGATACGGACGAAAATCGCTAACGGAAACAAAATCCGGACAGAAAATACCGCCGAACACGACGGTTCTGAAAATTGAGAAAGGCGGAATGTGCCTTACCTTGCGTACAGCAAAATCCTGAACAGTCTCTTCGGACGAAAACGGCTACTCGTCGCCCGAAAATCCACTTTTCCACAAATGCCCTCG
>NW_021582714.1:0-358 GCF_001605985.2 Dendrobium catenatum
CCAAACAATATTCGTAGGGCTACTCTAGCAGCTAAGAGTAGGGAACGAATGCTAAAGTAAGCTGGTGAAAGAAACCAAGGAGTCGGTCTTCCGATGGAAAACCGGGGCTCCTGGAACTGTAATGCTAACACCTGAGAATAGATGTACTACATCACAGCACAACTCTGAGGTGGCAAGGGAGCACTCCTGACACCTAATCTGATAATCATGAGTAAGATCTATGATTATCATAAGACCACAGTGGTAACACCTACCCTAATTAGGTAGGACCCTGTGCGAAGTGGAGGTAACACTATCACATTCATAGAACCACTCTGGCATCTTAGAGCAGTGTATGAATGGGAAGGTAGGCTGCCAA
>NW_021582715.1:0-268 GCF_001605985.2 Dendrobium catenatum
CATAACTTCTCACTCTAAAATTATTTCATTCTCTCTCTATTTATTTATCCTCTTTTCATCCAGAGTACTCCAAGAAAAGTTTCGCGTGATTCAAGGTCAATTCTAAATTCAACATCTTAAAAGATGCCATAATCATGGACCATGTCACCTATTTCAAACCTGACATTTTGTTGTTTGATATAGTGATGCATTCAAGTGTATATTGTTCTTTACTACATTCATGAAATCGCCTCTGTTGTGGTTCTCACATATTCCACTCAAGGTGAAC
>NW_021582716.1:0-299 GCF_001605985.2 Dendrobium catenatum
TAATTTGATAATTCTTGAGCTCAAATAAAGATTTCTTGGAGTTCAATGAAATAATTTATGAAGAATACTTGAGCCAAAATTGAATTATTAATATAAAAATAAATCAATTTATTGAATATCAAATTATTTTCTATGGCAATATTTCTATGCTATATATATTGGCTTATGATGGCATAGGAAAAACATGACAAAAGAATTTGATCATAACATGTGGTTTTGTGTTTCCAAAAGCTTTGATTTAAATAAAAAAAAGGAGCAACAGCCAACCATTTCTTCACCTATAAGGTGTTACTCATATA
>NW_021582717.1:0-636 GCF_001605985.2 Dendrobium catenatum
TTGACATCGGACTTGTGGACTTGATTGGACCAAATTGGCTTAAGCGAACTCAAACTCAAATGAACTAAGTACCGTGGACATAAACTCAAGCTTGGACTCTACAAAATAGCTAGAAACTTGATTTAAGCATCCAATAAACTTGAGCTTGCAAACATTTGACTCAAGTCCGAAGTGACTTTAATGAGACATAGAACTTGAAGGACTTGAATGAATGTAACGGGCTCATATTGAATTTAAACTCAAGGAGGCACTGAATTTGGGTTCAAGCACATATACGAAACATAATTTGAACCATATTATAAGGGACTCGTGAAGGAGGGCATCCAAGCATGATCAATGTTCAAGTAAGAGCCAAATGAAAATACAACCAGACAACAAATATCAAATGAACTCGGAGAGAGTATTGAAATGGAAATCAACAATCAAGCAAAATGACTCATGACGAACAAGCATTAAGTGCAGTCAAATAAACGTAGATGAACAAATGAGGTTGTGATACAACTTGCTTTCAAGCAAAGGTTCACACAAAGTCACTACAAGCTTTGGTATAATGCCTATTTGAGCAATCATAGTTATCTTACAATGATCATCTCAATTTAAATGAAAGGATCGATATCCAATTCGCTGCGTGTCTTG
>NW_021582718.1:0-207 GCF_001605985.2 Dendrobium catenatum
AATAAAATTAATTTTAAATTAAAGGAAATAAAAAATGATAAATTTGGTATATTATACGTATTTTTAGGATCAAAATTATATTTATTGTAATTTTAAAAGAAAATAAGATAAAAAAGGATTTAAAATTAATTAAAACAAATAAAAACAGTTAAAACGGCGGTGGCTGCGCTCGGCTTAACATGCAACTGGGAAGGATTCGTCCCCGTA
>NW_021582719.1:0-393 GCF_001605985.2 Dendrobium catenatum
CACGGCAGCCCTCTCCTCTCCACTACAACAACTCACATAAGCAGCCATTCCTTCTTTTCCTTCTACTACTCAACCACCTACAACAGCTCCTATTTCATACAGCAGATCTGAACTCCATACAATCCTCAACCATTGCTCAATCTCTTGCAACCAAGTAACGTCTCCTCTCTTCTAACTCTACCTCAACTGCTCGAGTTCCCTCACAGCAGTCATCTTCAACGACTAGAAACCGACCAAGTCTTCTCAAGCGGCCTTCTCCATTTCACGTGAAGATCACTGCTAGCTGTTTCATGTGAAGATCCAAAGTGGAAATACACAAGAGTCTCTAAAATCTACAAGCAGTTTTATTGGCCCCTTACCCTTAACTGGCTTTTCCACAACAGCTCATTAACA
>NW_021582720.1:0-1883 GCF_001605985.2 Dendrobium catenatum
AAGTCTTCTCTTCCACCTCAACCTGTTCCTTTTCATATTCCAATTGAGAGTGGAATGCCCAAGGTCGATTACAATGTCCTAGCTCATCTCAGGAAGCTGCCTGTCAAACTGAGTAATTACGATGCCTTGATCCTTTCCAAAGAAATGAGGGAAGCATTAATCAAAGCTTTGTTAGATCCGGATATTTGCATGGCCCAGTTAGCAGCTGCACAGCCTGATGAAGCTTTTTGTTCCAGAGGAGTTCCTGAAATTTCTTTTTCTGAAGAAGATCTGTGTTTAGGGACGGCTGATCACAACCGTCCACTATAAATAACAGTGAACATAGATAACTTCAGATTGTCACGTATCCTTGTAGATCCTGGTGCATCAGTTAATATTATGACTCTAAGAACTCTTGCCTATTTGAGAATAGACGTCCGTAAGCTCAGCTCAGACAAGATGATCTTATGGGGTTTTAATGAAAATGGTGAGAGGGCTTTGGGTTCAATTACTTTGTTGTTAGAGATTGTGGATTTTAGAACTGAAGCAAAGTTTCATATTATAGACGCTCCAACATCTTTTAACGCTCTTTTAGGTAGACCCTGGCTTCACGAATATAGGATGGTTCCTTCATCCCTGCATCAGTGTATCAAGTACATCAGAGATGGTACTGAGCACTGTATTAAGGGAGATTTGCAACCATTCTCAGTTCATGAAGTAGGAATTTATGAAGATGCCGCCTATTATTTGCCTAAAAAACAAATAGTTGTTTCCAAAGATCTTAAATTGGCCAAAAATGAAATTGCACTTGAAAAGAAAAATGAAAAAGAAAAAGAAGAAAAAAGAAATGAAGAATATCCCTGCCTCGAAGATAGCATTCGTTGGCATCCTGCTCCTCCCTCACAAAGAGGTGGTAGGATGACCCAAAGAGGGCGAGGTAGAGGCAGAGGATGGCAAAATCATGAAAGTGCAATGTATGAAAGCATACAAAAGCAAAACCCTATGATACACATCGATTTAGAATCTGGTTCAGATGATGAATCATGTGTACCGAAGGATGAAAATAGTAACAAAAGGCCAAAATTTGAGATCTCTTTGGAAAATGACAGTGATGAAGATAAAATTCAGGCAAATATAGAGGATGATTCAGATTTGTCTACCTATGAAAGACTTAAAGGATATGTGAAAACTTTAGCTCTAACCCCACTATCTCAAGATAGTATAGGCGGTTTGGCAGTTAAAGTTTCACCTGCTTTGAGCGATGATTGTAAAGCTGCTAAGTTTATTCCTTCTTCTAGCAAAAATGTTGAAACTTATGTACACATAGATGATTCTTTTATGAATGAAATAGTGGAACTCCCTTTTGATTGGTATCCTTATTGTGTTAAAAATTTAATTGAGCAAGGTCTAGCCTTATCTACTTGGACTAAACGTCAAGCTCAGTCCTTTGAAAATCTTTGGAATACGGAATTCCATAAATCAAAGTCAAAAGAAAGACTAGGCTTTAATACTATTTGTCCATTTGATGATGATGATTATTGCTTAGTAATTACTAACAATGTAGGATCTGATCTTCTTTTTATAGAGGACATTGAAAATCTTAGTGAATTTAGCTTAGAAACTTTAGATGATTCGGATGACTTTGAAGTTATGGAGGCACCTCCTAAACTCGAGGAGGAAATCCAATCAACTATTGACGAACTAAAAGAAATTAACCTTGGTAACGAAGAAAATCCACGTCCGACGTTCATAAGTGCCTTATTGAACGAGGATGAGTCAAATAACTTAGTCAAGTTACTTCCAGAGTTTAAGGATTGCTTTGCTTGGAGTTATGATGATATGTCGGGATTGTCTCCAGAAATAGCAATTCACAAACTTGAAATTCAACCTGACATAATTCCTGT
>NW_021582721.1:0-208 GCF_001605985.2 Dendrobium catenatum
AGAGCTTAAATCCTCCATAACATGCAAAGGCTAATAGCACTCTAATGGCTTCCAATCTAGCTACAAGGGCAAAGGTTTCTTCAAAATCTTTCCCTTCTACTTGGTTATACCCCTTAGTCACCAATCTTCCTTTGTTCCTAACCATCTCTCCTGAATCATTCACTTTGTTTTTTAAAAACCCACTTTGTCCCAACTACACTTTGTCCCT
>NW_021582722.1:0-7882 GCF_001605985.2 Dendrobium catenatum
ATCCATTGGACCGGTCTATCAATTTACTCCTCACAATCCCAAATCAATCATTCGCACTCAATATCCCCATTACTTGAGCATTTCCATTTTCATTTCCCTAAGTAGAGTTTCATAACGACGTCTGAGCCATCTCTACATTAATGTTTGACATCATCCAATATCAATGTTTCAAAATCATCTCAACATGGATATCTAATGTTGTCTTGACATTTACGCTCGATGTTAACAATTTCTAATCATGCCTGATTCTCAGCAACATTGTTGTCTCCCCTCTTGATGTCAGACACATGGCATCAGCGTCAAAGTTTTGGCGTTCAAATATTAATCATTTTAAGAACAAATCATAATTAAATGACATATTATTTTCTTCATTATATATATATACATATATATATATGTATATTATTATATACTATTATATATATATATATATATATATATTATATATTTATATATATTAATATGTGTTGAACCCATGTTCATATTCCTATATTTTTGTAATTGACAGTGTCCTGTCTGCACATCAAACCTTTTTATATTCCAATCTTAGAATTCGCTATATCCCATAACTCAACTCATATACGAGGAGCGCTTCTTAAGGATTATACAACAATAATCATACATTTAAATAATGTAAATAAATAATAAATTTTCAAGGTAAGCTGCATTCCCAAGTTCCAAAATCTTACTAATAATACATTAAACATTGTAGCCAAAGATATTTCTAAATAACTGATGCGATTAAACTATTTAAATTTGTAGTGTGTATGCATGGGCATAATGTAATCTTATTGCCATCTATGCTACCTTCACCACATATGTTTCCTTATCAATCTAAAGATTACTAGTCCACCATGATGTAGAACGAAGGGGGAGGGTTTGATTAATTAATTTCCCGAAGTGGATGTCCAATATGGGAGTTAATTAATTTAGGAGAAAGAGAAAGAGATGGGGGTCGGCCAAAGGAGGGGAGAGAAGTGTCTTGGTTCGAAGAATGTAGGAAGACGTATCTAGGTTCGATGAATGTAAGAATTTTGAATTGATTCTCAATCAATTTTAGATTTAATCATTCCATGATTGAGAGAAGACTTTCCAAAAATTAAACTAAATAATTTGGAAAAGAATTTGAAATTTCAAATTCGTTTGAATTTGAATTCAAAAACTTACCAAAATTAAAACGACTTAATTTAAGAAAGAATAAATTTAGGAGGGAAAATGGTGGGGCTAAAGCTGGCGGCTAGGAATGAGTAGGGTTTAGGTTGGGCGGAGGTTTTTGGAGGGAAATTCAATTTTCGAATTTTGAATTTGATATAGGAGAGAATCAAATTCAAAATGCTGAAATTAATTTAGCCATAAAGGTAGGAGTAATTGGTGGGATTGGAGGCTTAATTAGGGGATAATTAATAGGCCTCTTAATCAGGTGATTTAAAGCTTGCCATGTAGAAAAACTTAAATTAGAAAGAAATATTTAAATCAAATCCTATTGGAATTTGGAATATGTTTGATTGGAATACTTTCCTAAAATAAGATAACTAATTTAGGAAATGATTTGAAATTTAAATTCAAAAGCTTTCCAAAATTAAAACAAATCCAAATAGGAAAGAAGAAAACTAGGATTAGAGGGCTAAGAAAAGTGGCGGCTTGGTGGAGAAGGTGGCAATTTGGTGGGATTTTAGGGTGGAGATGGGGAGGAGACCGGCGGTTGGAAGAAGGGGTGGGTGGTGGCCAACGGTTGAAAAGGAAAGGGGGTGGGTGGCCGGTGGTGGGGAAGAGGATGGGAGGTAGAAAGCCGACGGCTAGGGGAAGATTTAGCCAGTGGTTAAAGGAGGAGGTGAGGGATTAGTGAAAAAAAAAAAAAAAAAGTGAGCCCGGACACTTCCTACGCCTGACAGGTGATGCGTTGCCCTTCACCAAGGGACTTCAACCATGAGCCCGGACACATCCTACGGCTGGTGGGTATTTCATTGCCTCACATAAGGACTTCCACTCTCCTAAGAACTCCCATGGCTCTCAAGAACAAATTGTAGAAACATTTTTTTTATTAATTCATCGTCGTCTACAAGAGCAAGGGCATTTATATATAGGCCTTACAAGAAACTCAAAGACAACTTTGCCCCTTGGGCTTACATAGGACAAAACCCTTAAGTAAGGGTAAAAATAGAAAATGCATAATTAAATCAAAAATACAATTAATAAACTAGGATAAAAATGGAGGGATCTTGGTCGTCGATCTTCGCCCATCCTTTGATTAACGTCCACCGTCGGATGTCCGCATCACACCATCTCTTTTTTTATCTCCTTGGACAAATCACCTTCATCTTCAAGACTCACTAGTCTAAACTCTGAAGTTCTTATACTTCTATTTAATCTAGATCTGTTCTTAGTGCACATCCTTAATTCTTTGAATTCCTAGTACTCTAGCCACATCACTAGAGTAATTAAAAACAAATTCATATTCCTCTTTTGATGTACTAGCATCCATCCCTGCAATCAAAGAAGAAGCTATCCTTTTGCCTAATGCTTTACGAAAATGCACTAGCATAAGTAACACGATAGTAGAGGAACTCTCTTGGAAAGTCATTAGACCCTACTCAGGTGCCTATGAAAAAGCTAAGCTTGCCTGTAGCAACAGTAAGAGTGACCTTGCATTGAATACTTACAAGATCTTTCACACAATTGTCAAAAGCTGCATGGTAAGAGTTTACAACTCAGCACAAATGACTTGCAGCATCAAGCACTTCTTTATAATTTATACAAAAGAGGTATATATAGAAAATTAATATTGAACATAAAGGACTAATTTTTATAATAAGCAAGACATCATCATCATCATCCTTATTCCAACTACTTAGGTTAGTTTAATAAATCCTCATTCTCATTGATCTTTGCATAACTTCTAACCATGTTGCAATTTATCCACCCCTTTTATATTCTTCAAGATTAATTTTATTTACTTGTCATAATTATCCTTATGTCAACTACCTGGGGTCGGCGCTATACGAATTCTCACTCTCCATATCCTTATTGAGTGTTATACTAGGTTTGCATATATATACACACACAATGTCAAGTCATGCTACCTTCAGAACAAGCCCTTTTCCTTTTGAGACTGCCATATTACTTTAATTTACCCATCTTCTGATACTTCTACTCACCATCATACATGCCCAATTAGCATATATTTTTCATCATCTTATCCATAATAATGTTATTCTTGCTATCTCATTAACACAACAATATATCAACATATCCTTCCTAATTCACAACACATTCATCATAACATTCTCATACTTATCTCACTCAACTTAAGAATCAATAATTTAACTGCAAATTTATAAATTCATATTTTGTCACCATAACACTAACTTATCATGTGATATTACTAATGCACTTCATATTAACCGCTCAGTATTATCTCGTGAAGGTATGTCTACATTCTTCTACATAATAAATGCAAGATAATTAACATGATCAGAATTAGGTATCATTTAATCTTCCAAAAAAAATTATAATTATTAATTTCACTCCCATTAAAGTTAGATATCAAGAAAAATCAATCCCCATTAATTCTACCTCCATTAATGTTTCAATGAACCCAATGATCCCCCACCTTCCTTATTCAGTTCATAGCACTTAAGTGATCCGTGAGGTTATTACTACCACTTCATCAATTCATAGACTATTATAATTATTCTATAATTATTATTTTGCCCAATCATTAATCTTTGGACTATTTTAATTATTCTTTGTTGATTCATATATTTCTTATTAAAAGGTCTCCTAGGATTATATGAATACTACACGAATACTAAAATGAAACACTCAATCAATTCTCTCAAATTCTTGTCATGGTAGCAGAGCCTTATAACTTTTTTGGTATCAATTCTATAAGCAACAATATTCACTGCTCCATGCCTAGAACTTGCAAGCCTTCATTAATATAAATCTTTTTTCGTTCCACCAAATCTTCTCATTTGCAACATTCATCATTGCAGCCTTATCTCTATCCTTCTTTCTCTTCCAAACCAATTATAACCCATTTTTCTTCCTACGGATCACAAAAATAACAATGCTCCCTTGATCTAAGGTTATTCACTTGGAACCGAGACTAGCAATCTAAATTCAATAGAAGAATTACAAAACATCTATTCACTACAGGAAAAACAGTGAAAACCGGCGGTTTGATGAACCGGCGTTTAGAGGCCGTCGGTATTACCGACGGCTTACGCCGCGGTTACGCCGTCGGACGCTAACGACGGCTTAAAATCGACGGCTTAACTACGATACAACGTCGGTAATTACCGACGGTGGTCTAACCGCAGGTAAGCCGCCGGATATAGACCTTGACCGGCGGTTTTCCAGCGGTCTTAATCGACGGTGATTTAGTGATTTTTACCGGCGGTCTTAAACCGCCGGAAAAACAGCCGGTTTAAAGCCCTAAACGAGCCCCCTCGCTTCCGCTCATTTCTTTTCCTGTTTCTTTCTCTCTCTCGGCCGCTCGCTCATATCGCTCCTATTTCCAGGCCTTCGTCCGATCAGCCCCCGAGCGAAAGGAACTCCGGCCTCCGACCCATTCCGACCGCCGCCGACCCCGTGCCGAAACCGGCCGCCGTCCCCAGTCCGACCGCCGCGACCCCTTTAGCCTCGCGACGCCCGACGCCGACCGATTCCGACCCCAAACAAACGCGATTTCTCTTTTAAGTTTAATTTTGAATGGTTTTTCTTTGCATTATTTGTTGATATTATCTTGTTAGTTAATGTTTTTATACTTTTAAAAATGTGGGGAGAGAGTTATTGGTGCATATTAGGTTTAAGGTTTGCTTTGGATTAATGCTTATTATTGTTTGTCAAAAATCATTTGGATTAATGCTTGAGTTATTAAGGCTCCAAATCTTAGACAAGTTGGTGTTTAACTTTTAAACTATGCTTGAGTTGGATTTTAGATGAAGAGTTTTGGCCCAACTAGGAGAGAAAAACCTAGCTTAACTTTTTTATGCTACATGTTTTTCGAAGAATTTGCGGTGGAACAAATTTCACCGCAAACATAGTACGACGAACGTGTATCATATTTTTGTGAGAATAATACCGTCACAAATTGCGCCGGTTTTTCAACTGTTTTTTCCTGAAAAAGCTTTTTGTAATCATTGCAAAACTTTTGAGTCATAAATTAAACATGAATGTTTGTTATTTGAAGCTGAAATCTTATGAAGATTTTCTTCAAATAAACCTAAATATGTTGTTGTTAATGCCTTGATCATCATGCTGATACTTTGGTTTACCCAATGAAGTCAATGAGAATATAATCGATCCAATTGCAAGAAATCCCAACGAAGGTAATTATGTTCTTACCCAATTCTTTTAATTCAAGTTGCTCTTGATGTTGGGCTTGATTCAACTATTCTGCATATTCTAGGACCTGAATGTAATACTGTGAATAATGCCAAAGGTCCTCATCAAACTTATATTTTCTTTAAATGTTTTTTAAAATGGTTCCCCTTATGTTTAAAGATTCCTAGTTTTGTTGTTATCTTATGCTGAATCTCTTGAGATGTGTTGGGAGATAAATAAAGGGGAAAGGAGGTTTTTAACTGAGGCAATCTAGTGAGGAATCATAAGGATTTGTTCCTTTCTCCTCCGCAATGGAGAGGAGGGCGAGATAAATTCTGCCAATGAGGATTATTACCGACAAGGTTGTTTTGATAAACTTAAGGAATAAGTGTTAGTTAATGTTACTTAAAAGATTGATTTTTCTGAAAAAAAGTTATAGAAAAACTAAAAAAAAAAGGTAAATTACTTGGACTCTTCTCCTGGATTCTAGACACAAGATAACAAACACTTCTCTTCAAAAAATGATCTAAATGATAGTTATATGTTGCGAATATTTAACATGTGTTGGTTATCGTGAAACTTGTATGCGTATCCACAATTTATACTGGAAATCTTAATATTTCTCCTTTTTAGTCCTTTTAGAGCCCATGGTTGATTTCTTCCCTAAAAATCAACACTTTTTAAAGACACCTAGGTTTGATTTTTTCCGTATCGCTAATTGTTCCAGTAAAATTTGGTTTTTTGTAAAAGTGTATTAAATTTACTAGTATTGATGATTTTGATCAAATTATTCAATTGCATACTTCTCTTTTTTAATATTTATATAATATTGGTATTATAGTTTATTAGTTCACCCTAAGACTTGGTAGATTGCCCTTCTTTGGCAATAGGCTGGTTGACGACTGAGAAATTCTTTATAAGGAACATTCGGGTTATTAGAGGTGACTTTTTAAAGCATAAAAATCTATTTCGATGTATAACCAGATTGTTTATGCCTCCAACATGTATGGTACGTTTACTTCAACGTGCAAATGGACTATCCCAAGAAAGAGAGATATTGGGATGTATAAATAGATTGTTGCCGCGGTCGAAAAAGGATGACAGTTGAATTTATACAGGGAGTTGAAACTTTCATTCAAGTTGCATCTCAACTGCCCTTCCTTTTCAGCTCTTGATAAAAGTTTTAGATGTCCGGAGTGTTCGAAGATAAAAATCTAGCATTCACTAAAGCCGATGATGTGAAGCTTGATTTATATTCGTAGGGGATTTTCTTCCAAAGCTATTGGATTTTGGACATGCAGCTGGCGAGTACGAGCCACATAAGAGATGCTCATGCTGGTTCATCTACAGCTTAATGAACTTTCATGAAAATCAAAATGAGTAGACCCTATGAAGACCCTTATTTTTTGATGTAGCAGGTCATTAATTTTAATGGTCTTAATGTGGAAGAGCCACCAAATGCAGAGACAACAAAATTCTTTGAGCTTATTACAACTTCAAGCCCAAAAGCCAATTTGGAAAGGTTGCAGTAAAGCATTCGGAATTATCCATTGCAGTCGAGGATGTTAAGTATTAAACTGAGTATAATCGATTCCCCCGTGAGTTTTTTAATGACGTTATTGGTCTTATGAAGGAAAACTAATCGCGGCTGACAATATATTTCCCCTCAGACTTTGTACCGAACAAAAAGAAATTAAATTATCCAAGCTGGATCTCACTGCTACAAAGATTGATTGTTGTATCAATGGGATGTATGTTTACTATTAAGGATGATGCCGCAGAAGTTTACATGGAGAGAGTTACCGGCGGTTACAATATACCGGCGGTGTTCCGGCGGTACAATTACCGGCGGCCAAACCCGCCGAAAGACGCGACGGTTGAAATTCCGTGATCACCGCGTGTTATGGGCGCGCCCGGAAAACCGCCGCAAAAAATAAAACCGCCAGGTAAAAAGGGCCGCTCGGAATTTGTTTCCTACGCCGTTTTTACCGGCGGTCCACTGAACCGCCGTTAACCGCCGGTTATTGACAAACCGCCGGTATATTTTTACACTAACCGCCGGAAAAAAACCGCCGTTCCATGTTTTTCCTGTAGTGATTTAATATATTTGTTAATGCAAAAAGATTACATCTAAGTGGTTCTCAATTGAATTTCGCAGCCTTCTTGGAGGGAAGAGAGAAAAATGAGTCATGTACTTGGCACCAGGCCTACAAAAAACCATTTCTACATTCAATATTTAAGATTGAATAATATTCTTTTAGTGATTGTCCTTGCCAATCTTCACAATATATATATATATATATATTCATCATTCAACAAAGGAAAATTGGTATACGGTAAATTCAAAAGTCTTCTAAAATCTTAATGCATCCCAAATCTATACCACATGAAAATCAAGAACATATCATGGAAGCAGTGGAGAACAATCCATCACAAAAAATTATGATCTAACTAAAAGGCTTTTTGACAAGAAAGACACTATCAATACATCCAATTGAAATGTAGCACTTACGAAGTCATTCTTAAAAATTTTATTGAAAAAGACAGGAATTTT
>NW_021582723.1:0-218 GCF_001605985.2 Dendrobium catenatum
AGTTAATTAAACAATCGCAAACGAGCTTTAATTGAATCGAACAACGAGTAGCTCGCCGAACGTTTGGTTCGCTTGCAGCCCTAATGATGAGTAAGCAGCCATTGGCTTGATCATAAATCTACAGCCATTAGTTCCCTTCACTTTGAAGCTCCATTTTCATGTAAACTCTTCCACTTTATGTAAACCTGAGTTTTATTTATGATATTTCCATCTTGATT
>NW_021582724.1:0-335 GCF_001605985.2 Dendrobium catenatum
TATATATATATATATACATTTCATTTTTCAAGTTATACATGAATCACCTTTCAAAAATATGTGTTTTACTTTCCAATATATATATAGACTTTCACTTTTCACTTCTCATAAAAACACATTTTACTTTTCCATAATTTACACTTTTCACCTCTCCAAAATGTACAAAATTCTCATTCCTAAAAATTTCTTACAATTCACCTTTCAAAGTAGCACACACCTCTCTCTTAACACAAGCACTTTTCAAAACATTTCATTTTTCATCTTTTAATATACATACTTTTCACTTACCAAACATTTGCTTCTTTTCATGCATGCACAACAAGACTCCATTATCT
>NW_021582725.1:0-301 GCF_001605985.2 Dendrobium catenatum
ATGTCTTTAGAACCATTAGAGAGATGGAATCTCTTCCAACCCTTCTTATCCTCCTTAGAGAGGATGTAATTGAAATCTCCCCCTATGATGCCTCGTTCATCACCAATCCTACAACCTTCAAGCTTCTGCCAAAGTGATCTTCGGGTTTGAGCATCCTTACCTCCATAGACAGTTGCAATGTTCCATTTACCCAAAGCATTGATGGTAAGAGTTCCCATAATCATTTGGGAAGAATGATCAATGACTTCGAAGGAAGCTAACTCCTTTTTCCACATCACCAAGATTCCACCCAAAATTCCCA
>NW_021582726.1:0-218 GCF_001605985.2 Dendrobium catenatum
CCAATCTAGCCAAATTGGCTTCATCCCAATACTCCAATGGTAGATTCGGTAGCCTTATCCATACTGGAGAAGAAAAGCCTTTCAAAACTTTGGCAGATAACCCAGAAGTCCATTGATCCACTCCAATAATTTGGCCTGCAACATACCACGGTCCACCAATCAATACATTGTTCCTTGCTTCCATATTTACAAACCAACACAGGAAGCAATCAGCCCCC
>NW_021582727.1:0-200 GCF_001605985.2 Dendrobium catenatum
GAGATAGAGAGAGAGAGAGAGCAAGAGAGAGAGAGAGTAGCTCCAAGAGAGAGAGAGCAAGAGAGAGCAAGGGAGAAACAAAGAGAGATAGGGGAAGAGAGAGATGAAAAGAGAGAGAGAGAGAGAGAGAGATAGAGAGAGCACAAGAGAGAGTGTGAGAGAGAAAGAGAGAGAGAGAGAGACAGAGAGAGAGAGAGAAA
>NW_021582728.1:0-440 GCF_001605985.2 Dendrobium catenatum
TCAATTAAGAGAAATTGGATGATACCTACTTTTGATCCAAAGCCAAAACCTAGGAAGAGGCGTTATAACACTAATCATTTAAGAAATTATTTTCCTGTAATTAGATATTTTTTGTGTGGAATGCTAGGACACATATCACACACTTGCACTATTCACTGTAGTACATATTAGGTGTTGAGACCAAAATTGCATTATTCACAGTATAGCACACATGCATTACACTCTACTTTTTATGAGAACGGATCCAAACCTATTTGGGTTCCTATGTCTGATAGCTATTGATTCTTGCAGGATTGCTCTCACCAAAGACCTCGTGAGGAGTATATGATATTTGGACAAATGGAGGCTCGCAGCTCATAACTGCTTAAACTTGCTGCTTAATAAATTCTTGAATTGCATTTTGATTATTATTATGTTTTTTTTTTATGATAGTTTTTTAG
>NW_021582729.1:0-202 GCF_001605985.2 Dendrobium catenatum
CCCTGTTGCTTTTCTACTGAAGGGTTTCACTATTAAACCTTTTGAAAAACTTCTTAATAAGGCTAGCAATATGCAGGAAGAGGCTCCTAGGATGCCATTCTTACGAGAGCAGTCTGAAGATAAGAAGGGTCCTAAGTTGGTGAAAACTTTTGAAAAGAAAGCTGTTGTCTCAGCAGTAGATAAAGGAAAGAGGCCAGTGGTT
>NW_021582730.1:0-290 GCF_001605985.2 Dendrobium catenatum
CATCCCAAACATTGGTTCTTGACTTTCTCCTTTTTTTTCTCAAAGAAAGGCATGACTTTTGAGAGCCTCATAATTTTAGTACAAAATTTGTCTAAACCCTATACACACATTTCACCACTAACTAAATAAATCATCCACCAACATTCAAAGGGGACAAGAAATAAGTTATTGCCTTAACCATACAGATTATATAGACACTATATCCTTTTGTCCTTATATTTAAGATTTTGAAATATTCCATGGTCAATGAGTTTGAAACCACACGTAGCTTGTGACAAAAAATTAAATAT
>NW_021582731.1:0-200 GCF_001605985.2 Dendrobium catenatum
AATGGTTTAATTCGAAGAATAATTGACCCTGTGTAAACAAGTTGCTGCGACCAAGAACCAGAATTTTGACTTTTTTTTTTCGGAATTTTAAATATATTTTTTTTTCAAATTTATTTTTGAGGAGATTAAGGATTCATTGGAGAGTGTTTTTTTATTGCTTCTTAAAACAGCTTTTTAATTAAAAATTTAAAATTTTTATA
>NW_021582732.1:0-884 GCF_001605985.2 Dendrobium catenatum
CTGACACGTGTCGGAGGAGTGTCGGACGAGTGTCGTGACGGACACGGTGTCGGACACTGCACGCCTCTTTGAGGAGAAGTGTCGGTGCATCATAGGCTGTAACATTTTCTATTGCTACTGAAGTCCATATTCATGTCTGATGAACTTTAAGGCAATTCTTAAATGTTCCCTTTGACCATGAGGATCCTATTTCTCGATCATTTACTATGAATTTTTTTGCAGACATTTCATTTGCCTTTTTTACCCTGCATTAAGGGAATAAAGCACTTCCTTTTTTTCGTATATTATATTTTTTACTGTTCTTTATCGAATTTGCTTATTTTTGTCAATGATCTGCTAAGATTTTCTTAAGCGATCACTTTGACTTTTTTTCATTCCTACCACTTATCATTTTGAAATTGGAAAGTACCGGTTTTATTTATGTGCTATATGTATATCTAGTGGATGAAAAAATAGTCATACTCTACTCAATTTTGCTTTATATGTAAAAGAGTTATTAACTATATTTTATAACTCTTCTCTTTCTTGTCCTTCCTCATTAGTTCTACTAATTCACTTTAGTGATTCATCTTATGGCTTCTAGCATAGGTTTAATAGTTGGTTGCTAACCTTACATTCACCCTCAACCTTTTTTATTCAAGCTTAGGACCAATAAAGGCATTTCAAGCATGATCGTGTCGTTGATTTTTATCGCAATGTAAATGCTACTCATGCATTGAGTTTCATTAGTGTTCATAATGATTTACTTTTGCATCGAGCATCTATTAAAACTCAGGATGATTTGATGATATATAAAAGTCTAAAAGAAGCCCACATTATAGAAATTTATTTTCACCCATTTAATTTGTCAAGCTATAACTGTTGAATGAGATTAATAATGCACA
>NW_021582733.1:0-269 GCF_001605985.2 Dendrobium catenatum
GAGCTTGTGAGGGGATTAATAAGGGTGGTTCAAGGATCGCTCTGCTTCTTCTTCGTCTAGAGTTTCTCATTCATGGAAGGGTTGGTAGAGGTAAGGTTTTCAGCAGTTGATTGTGATTCTCTGCCACCTTCAGGAGGAAGCAAAAGGAGATATGTTCTCTGCTTTGTCGGGGTGGCAAAAAGGACGTCTTCGTGAGGGTTTCTCTGTCTAGCTGTGGGGGCTAAAGGAGAGACACATTTTAGTGCAATACTCAGAGGGTGCCTCCAGGG
>NW_021582734.1:0-1648 GCF_001605985.2 Dendrobium catenatum
GCTGCGAACCGCCGAACCTACCGCGTCCCGCAGGCGCTGTGAAGTGCAAAGTTGCGAACCTGCGCCGCTGCCCACATTGGATAACGGGTCGTGTCGGGTTGACCCAAAGCGGATCGGGTTCGGGTCCAGGAAATCAACCCGTTTGCAAAAACGGATCGGGTTCGGGTTGACCCGATTGGTGTCAGGTCAATTTCGGGTTCAACCTGATCCGAAATTTACACCCCTACTAACTAGTGTCCTTATTATTAGATTAAAAAATTATGTTGATGGGTGAATTAGGCCTTAGATGTTTCATCATCTTAGTAAATAGGAATAAATCCAATGATTTGATTGAAATTAATTAGCTCTTTTGGTATGTAAGTATCTTTGGTCTTGACTATTTCTACCATAGATAGAGCAAAGTTCAAGAGGGAGTGACTTCAATGAAGATTTCATATAGTTAACTGAAGTTTGGGTATATGGTACTTGGGGCTTTGCTTAGGAAAACTCCTTATTGCTTTCTAAAGCAGCTTTTTAGTACAAAAATAACTAAAAATTTTATTATAAAAAACTGTTTTACGAAGTAATAAGAAAGTCATTCCAAATAAAGCCTTGATTGTGCTGAAAAACCCTCATTTGTAAGACAATAATAGTGCAAAGTTCAAGAGGGAGGAACTCCAACGAGATTGAGCTTTTTGGGTATATAGTACTTGATTGTGTTGAAAAACCTTTCTTTGTAAGACAATGATAATTAATGTGAAGACTCTCATGTGAAAGGAGAATATTAAAATTAACATGAGAATTAAAATGAAAAAAAAAGAATTTATACATTTCTAATATAATAATAATAATAATAATAATTGCATACATTTAAGAAGGATGTTGGTATGATGTAGTAGATGTCAAATATGGGGAATGACTTCTAGAGTGGAAATCAATGGAGCTTTGAGGCATTATAGCTATCTTCAAGAGAATGTTAATGATGTGTTCAATTCTTGTCCGTAGAAAAATAGAGACTAGAGACCATGATGTCATGTATAGCCTTGGTGTCAACACATGACATTAATGTTGGTGTCAATGATAAGCATCAATCTCATTGACAATGATGTGTTGACGTTCATATAAATGCCTACAATAATTTTGTTAGTGATGGCGGATGTTGAGGTTGATGTCGAGGATCATGTGTAAATCTTATTAGCAATGACGTGCATTAATATTTGTATCGACGACGAGCATCAATCTTTTTAGTGATGTAACGCACTAATGTTGGTTTTCATGAAGCACGTCAGAATTGTTAGCTATAACATACATCAATGATGTTGGTTGTCTAATAACAATGGCTGAGCAACAATAGTTAGGCAATGACAATCGTGCAAATATGAATGGGTGGCATTAGTCGGGCAATAGTAGTTGGATGATTGTTTTTAAGTGTTAGTCGAGCGATGGTGATCATCAGTAGTTATTGTTAGCATCAATTTTTAGCAGAGCTATTGCAACTCCCTAAGATCAAATTTTAGAAGAACTTTCTATTTCAATCTCTTCATTAATCAACAACAACAACACCATCAAGCCTTTATCCCACTACGCGGGGTCGGCTAAATGAATCCTTTTTCTCCTTTGTGTCCTATTAAAGGTCAAATTCTCGTTTAAATCCAATAAAGAAAGGTCA
>NW_021582735.1:0-327 GCF_001605985.2 Dendrobium catenatum
TGACGCCGGAACTCTACCCGATTTCTAAGTGACGTCGAAATTCTAAACGATTCTGAATTCGGCTCGAATACACAACTTGTTTGTAATTGGATTTCAATCAGGAAGTGAAGCATTGTAATTTGATCATCCTAAATTTTAATGACGAGTCATCCTCTTGTACCTCAAATAAACACTAGTGGAATTATTTCAACTAAGCGCGGCCCCGTGATTTTTTCCCTTTCTAGAGTTTTCCACTTAAAAATTATGGTATTATTTCTCTCATGTTTATGTGCTAAATATCCATACAATACTGAGACGGAAATTTTCTAACTCTATCGCCGCGTATAT
>NW_021582736.1:0-258 GCF_001605985.2 Dendrobium catenatum
TGAAACATTTTAAATAGGAATAAAATGAAAAAAAAAAAGTTTAGAATTTATTTTTTATTTATTAAACAAAAAATGAGAAAAAATAATTCACCATTCAATCAAATCAATTTACATGAAAATCTTAAATGCTAATTTGTTATCATGATGCCCAATTTACTAAAATAGCCCCTTTTTATGCCTTCCATGTGTAAACTTGAGGGGTGTTTATGACATTAAGCCAAAAAAGATAAAAAATACCTTTAGGCTTATTTAGGCTTA
>NW_021582737.1:0-203 GCF_001605985.2 Dendrobium catenatum
GTTTAGAAAAAAAAAAAAGTGGGCTAAGAAGTGAAAATTTGTGTTCTATAAAGGAAATAAAAAGAAAAGTTTGGGGAGGAGGGCAAGGATGCATCTTATTAAAAAAAAAAACAATAAGATGTTAGCCTCTTGTTGAATCGGTAACTAATTTTGTCATTTTAGCAAATTAAGGTTTTGTTTAGAACAATTTTCTTATTTTTTTA
>NW_021582738.1:0-354 GCF_001605985.2 Dendrobium catenatum
CATTCTTAGGAGTAACCCATTCATCATCAAATTGTAATTCATCAACAAGCAAATGGTCAATTTCATTCTCAATATTTCCTTGATTTTGCAATTTGATATGTCTATCTTTCAGTTTTTTGTTAAACATAACATAAACTAATTTGTTCATTCGATCTGCCGCCAATCGATATCTTCTCTTTGTATGAATTTGATTGAAGATACTCCAATTACGCTCGCATGCAAAAGCCGAACACGTTAGACTAAGAACTTTAACTGCAAAAGCTTTCAATTCAGGAACATCATCTCCAAACTGAGCCCACCAACGTTCTGCATGAAGTAAAATGTCAAACATAGTATTTTATGTATATTGGTTGA
>NW_021582739.1:0-305 GCF_001605985.2 Dendrobium catenatum
AGGCACCGTGTAGACGGAAATGTCATATGGTCTTTCAATCTTTCTAATCGAACTTTTCAAAATTTTCAAAAATGAGAAAAAAAATATATTACGCATGTCTATCCTATTTGAGGCTTTTTTCATAAAAATAAAATTGAAGAATACACCATATTTCCTAACCGAATTGACTTCTCGTTCACCCAACCTTGCAATCTCTGAACTATTCTATAAACTCTCCATGGTTGGTTGCAGTTTTCTTATCTAATAGTTTTTAGTCTACGCGTCCTCTGAGCATATCATCTCATTAGATAATTGAACATCCTCTA
>NW_021582740.1:0-456 GCF_001605985.2 Dendrobium catenatum
TAAGATGCATGATTCACAACATACCATACCTGCATTGTATTATACTTTTCCTAAGAAGGATCCCAAATCTATTTCGGTTCCTAATTCTGACTAATGATGAGTTTTTACAGGTGTGCTCTCACCAAAGATCTCGTGGGAGCATAGGATAACTGGACATAAGGAGGCTTGCAGCTCAAAATTGCTTAAACTCGCTGCCTTATAACTTGCTTGAAATTTTTTTTGTGTTATTTATTTTTTTTTGCTAGTTTTGTGCTTGCTTTGTGTTACTCTAGTTTGCTTTGTTTTCATTTTTTTTTAAGTTTCTTTTGTGTGTTTTGTGATAGCCTTTTCATTATTTTAGAATAGTTTATTTTCATGTTGTTTTTATATTTGGCCTTCCATATGATGAATCTTTTCAAGCTTTTAAATATTGGAGTTATGGAGATAGGGTTTAGCTTTTCTAAATTGGTTAAAGGG
>NW_021582741.1:0-220 GCF_001605985.2 Dendrobium catenatum
AAGCATTACAATGTTTAAAATTATTGCAAGAAATCAAATTAACATAAATTAACTGTAACAATTTGTTCCTAATATTAGCAATAATCTGGTTTTCATCCATTTTGATTCCCTCATGTTTGGACTTATTTCTAGCTTTCCATAAATACCAAATAATCAAGATGGGTAAGAGATTAAGAATATGGACCTTACCTTTAGTAAACCATAAAGTAAGTGTATCCTT
>NW_021582742.1:0-264 GCF_001605985.2 Dendrobium catenatum
GTTAAACATGAAATGTTATTTATTTGGAAGCATCCTTTAAAAAAAAAAAAAAGCCATCACTCATCAACTACATTTAATTAGATGGACAGCTGAGTAAACTAGATTTTAGATAGGTAGATGAGTCTACAATTTCGATATCTTGAGTCTATTGTTCAGAGTGATGGTGAAATAGATAGGGATATTAGTAGTAGAATTCAAATTGGATGGTTGAAGTGGAGGAATGCATTGGGCTTGTTGTGTGATAGAAAAGTCCCCTCAAACTTA
>NW_021582743.1:0-602 GCF_001605985.2 Dendrobium catenatum
TTTAAATTCTAATTAATTTTATTTTTTTATCAAAAAACCAAAAACTGCCTCATGCGTATGCAATGCGTATACTATACGCTGCGTACTTATAAAACCTTAATGAAAACCTTCTTAATCGATTTGAATAAAGGATCAACGGTGGAAAACCCTATATTCGACGATCCTTGCTGGTTTTATTGATAAGGAGTTGCATTCGAATTAATTTGATTTTTTATTAAAAAACTATGAACCGTTGTCTGCGTATATACGTTGTATGAGCTGCGTCTGAAATGCATATAATTCGCGTATAGAGTGCGTATTTTAAATTCCTCAGTATAAATTTCTTAATCGATTTAAATGAATGTTCAATGGTGAGAAACATTATATTCAACACATGGAATCTTTCTTAATTACAAGGAAAATGTACCAGTTATGTACATAAATTTAAAATATAAAAGTTAATTTCATTGCAGCACAAAATAATCCGTATGCAAATTCTGCTCTATATTTGGGCATTTTTCTTGCCAATCCGTTCTCTGCATCCAGCTTGAGTTGTTTTGTCGAACAACATTCTCCATGTATTTGAAAACGAACATACCACAATCTGTATTGTTGGTCTGAGT
>NW_021582744.1:0-257 GCF_001605985.2 Dendrobium catenatum
ATAATAATCACTAATCAATAATAATAATTAGTATGAGTATAGTGTAAGCTACAATATCAATAATAATAAGGAGTAATCAATGTCAATAATCAATATCAATATAGTATTCATATATTCAAAAGATGGTATCTTGATCTTGCTTTTGCACTTATAACTCTCAGCCAGCACCCCTTATGACTCCCAATCAATGAACTCCTTATAACTCCCTTTGAAATATGTGACTATGGACAAAATTTATCTCTTCTTTGTTATACATG
>NW_021582745.1:0-243 GCF_001605985.2 Dendrobium catenatum
CAATATTGTACTGCGATAACACTTCTACGATTGCCCTAGCCAATAACCCCGTTTATCATGCCAGAACTAAACACATAGAGATAGATTGTCACTACATACGGGAATGCATCAAAAATCAAGCCATTCAGGTGCATCACATCGCATCGCAAGATCAAATTGCAGATCTGATGACAAAACCTCTCTCTATCTCCAGATTTCGTCAGCTAGCAAACAAGCTAACTGTCCCAGTAGAGACATCAGCTT
>NW_021582746.1:0-458 GCF_001605985.2 Dendrobium catenatum
ATGATCGCAAGATCGGCCAGGACGATCTATTCAAAAACCTTAGTTACTTTAGGATGATAAATATCGGCCAGCTCGTATTCAGAGCTATGCTCTGGACGATTTTCCTCTGATTTGAACTGATCGGCCGGGACGATTGTGAGATCGGCCTGGACGATCAAGATAATTTTAAATCGTCCAAGTTTACATTCAGGGCGATGCTCTAGCCGATCTTCTGAGTTTTGTACTGATCGGCCAGGCCGATGTCCATATCGGCCTGGACAATATTATCAGCAACTTGTAATTAATGAGCTCCTTTGAAGCTCTTATATTTAAGAGCTCTTGTTCAATATTTTGAACAACCTTTTGGCTGCTGCCTTGACCTGAGAAGGTCTTGAGAAGAGAAAGAGAGAGAGGGAGAGAGAGAGGATCTTGTGAGGGGGGACTTGTGAGGGGATTCACAAGGGTTGCTTCAAGGATCG
>NW_021582747.1:0-286 GCF_001605985.2 Dendrobium catenatum
AGAAAGTACACTCTCTTCATCCCCCTACGACTGTGATAGTAGCGGCCACATTCATAGGGGAAGCGGTTAGGCTACGTGGGATACCATATTCTATAGTATTTGATAGAGATACAGTATTCATCAACCATTTTTGGAGGGAGTTGTTTAGACTACAAGGGATAGTGCTGAAGAGGAGCATCACTTACCATACCTAAACAAACGGGCTGATAGAAGTGGTGAACAAGAGCTTGGAGACATACTTGCGGTGTTTTGCGTCAGAAACACCTAGGGTATGAGTCATATAGGG
>NW_021582748.1:0-218 GCF_001605985.2 Dendrobium catenatum
CAACCATGAATCATCAATCACTATTTTTAAGCAAAAATAAGCAGCACATTCAATGTTATTTAAATCAAGCATGTAGACGATGTTGATCCTCTTTCCCTGCAAAATAGTGTTGTTACTTAAACTTACAATGCATGAATTTGCAAATAATTGAATGATGAAGGCTTTGTCACAGAGTTGACTGATGCTGAGCAAGTTGTTCTTCAATCCATCTACAAGCA
>NW_021582749.1:0-289 GCF_001605985.2 Dendrobium catenatum
ATTTTTTTATATTTTATATTATTCACTCATTAGTATATAAAAAATTTATTATTTTGTGTTTACGCAATCTTTTGATTTTGAGGCTTACGCCTCAAAACGCCTTGAGGCTTACGCCTCGCCTCACGAATGAAAAATGCCTCAATATCTGAATACGCAATTTTAAACATTGGTATCCACAGATGAGACGGGAGAGATCAATTTGTTATAATGATGACTCAAACAAAGATCTCCTTAGTAATGACAAAATAGATAATTTTTTAGTTGTTGCCAACTTTTCAGCCTTGTTTAG
>NW_021582750.1:0-268 GCF_001605985.2 Dendrobium catenatum
TGATTTTGGTTTATGAGATTTTACTTCTTTGTGAAAATAATTTTTTTTTCAAAATACAAATTCACCCCTCCCCCCCTCTTGGTTAGCTTGGGCCAGATCTATAGGGCTTAACATCCCTAACGAACTTTCAAGTGGTATCAGAGCATGATTCATAAAAATTAGTTTAAAAACTTTTTGAATTTTGATCCATGGCTAACTTTTTGAAACCATCTGAATCTATTTCTGACATGTGTTTACACAGATAGTCACTTCACTGCATGCATTAGGA
>NW_021582751.1:0-272 GCF_001605985.2 Dendrobium catenatum
AGACTATCGTTTCAACGTGGAACATAACAATATAAACACAAGTTCAGCTCTAAACTTAGGCATTTCAGCTTGCAAGTTCATTAGTAGATCCCATTTAACAGAGTTAGGTTGAATAACATTTTCCATATATTTGCAAACGAACATCCCACAGTCATAACCGTTGGTTTGTGTTGGAACTCCCTCGGCTTCCAGAACTTTCCATGATCTTATATCAGTTTGAAAGCAGCCCTGAGTTTCCTCCTGTAAGTGATTAATCTGCAATCATAGTTAAG
>NW_021582752.1:0-336 GCF_001605985.2 Dendrobium catenatum
TTCGTTTGGGACAGATTTCTTACTGCTTCTTAAAGTAGTTTTTTAGTACAAAAGTTTTAAGAAGCAATAAGAAAGCCGTCCCAAACAAAGCCTAAATCTTTGAATGTTTAATGATAGCAAAAAATATGAAGTTTGTGTTTTATTGCTCTTTGTGATTTTGGAAATATTATCATAAACGAAAATGATTGGATGTTTGTTTTGTAAATAGATATTGCTCCTTTTTTTGGCCATTGTTAAATATCTGAAGGATGCGTTATTTTTCAGGCAGAAATGGCCATCAAGCAGTTAGAGTCCCTTAGTCCACCGATTATGAAGCAAGTTCTACCATTGGTCGAG
>NW_021582753.1:0-975 GCF_001605985.2 Dendrobium catenatum
ATTATATTTCAATTTTTTTATTTTAAAATTTATATTTATGTATATAGGTTTATACTTATATATATGTATATTGTTATTTTAAAATCTATTTTAAAATTATATTTATTTTAAACCTTTGAGAGATCCATTGAAATTTTAAACATGGATTAAGTCTATTTGAATAGAATTAGTGGGGAATGATAGTTAATCAATGGACAATTACTTTGGTAAGTGTTCATTGATTAATTCTTTAATTATTTAACTTATGTTTAGTCTTTGCTTGTTTAGGTTGTGCACACACCACCTAGCCTAAGCTCTCCTAGTTTTAAGGACTTGATTGTGTTGCTTTGTTTATTTTCTTACATGTTGTTCAAGGGTTAGAGAGACATTGATTTCAATCCTATAACCTACTGACACTAAGGATAATAATTAAGGATAGTGTCTTAGCTAACTTAGGTCAATCTAGGATACACATACATCCCTTTTGGGATGAAACATAAATTTAGAAAACTAGTGTCATAGCCCCTTAATCAAATTCACCTTGATTGGACATTAATTGATCTTATAACAACTAGTAGATTTAGGTGACCCTTCTTTAAGGGCCCTAATCTTCAATAAATCTAAATAAATCAAATTAAATGCATAAAAAATCTAAAATTAATCTAAATTTACTCTAATCAACTATAAAACAAACTTACAATCATTAAAATTTAAAATAAAGGCCTAAATTTCATTTAAACCTTAATCACCTTTAATCAAACATTAATTAAACAAATGCTTTAAAATTCATATAAAAATCAAATAAAATTCAAAAATATAAAATAAACTCATTTCAAATCAAATCAATCCAGAAACATATTAATTTTAATTTTAAATAATTTTTTAATAATAAATTCATTAATAATTCACTAATTAAACAATTCCTTTAATAATTCATTAAATATACTAAATAAATCCTAAAATTCATAAAATTTAAATAAAACTTAATAAAAATCA
>NW_021582754.1:0-236 GCF_001605985.2 Dendrobium catenatum
CATATGGATAATTTTATCTAGTCAAAAGACAGTGCTTCTATTGCAGCCTACTTGGGCATAATATGATAGATAGTTCACAAAAAAGATTAGAGTAATGAATTGTGGGACACATACATTGTTGGAGACAACAAAAATTTTTACCTAGAACATATAATCAAGATTTCAAAAGCAGAGGTGAGGAAGGATTACAACAATAAAAGCCCAATGAAAGTTAAAGGGGACTATGACTTCATTTG
>NW_021582755.1:0-440 GCF_001605985.2 Dendrobium catenatum
CTCTGACGACTTTCCCTTACGGTCAGATCGAAAGTTGCGACTTTTTGATCGGACAAAACAGGGGAGCTCGCCGCCTCCTGTGCTGCCGCTCGACTTCGCTCGCTCGTCTGACATTCCCTTCCTACGGATCGGACGTAGCAACATTTTGATCGTAAGCAAAGACGGGAGCCGCTCACCGCGAAGATAACTTTCTCCATTTCGCGTGCTTCTTCGACCCCGTCGCTGCTGTTCGACTTGGCTCCTTCGGCCAACTTTCCCTCCCTGTCCGATCGCAAGCCAGGACAGGAGCTCGCTTGCTGTGCAGGTAACTTTCTCCCCTTCACATGCTTGTTCGGCCAAATTCCGTAAATTGCTCAAACCAGAGAGGAGAGGAGGGGGATTCTTTTTTTAATTTTATTTTATATTATTATTATTATTAATTAAAATTAATTTCTGTTAAT
>NW_021582756.1:0-219 GCF_001605985.2 Dendrobium catenatum
TCCTCGTAAGAGGGCTCCTACCGTACACGCTTTTCTCTAGTGTGGTGGGAGGCCTAGTTTTCCTTAGTTTTCCCCTAAATTGGGGAGATGCCGGGAGGCTGTCGAAATTTTGGGTGAAATATTACTCTACTTGGACATGTTTGAATTTAAAAGAGCAAGCATTTGGACTCCAACGAACAGAGGATTTGTGGACCTAAATCAGAACAAAACTCAAGTGAT
>NW_021582757.1:0-252 GCF_001605985.2 Dendrobium catenatum
TGTTTTGAGAATGCCTTTTTTTTTTATTTGGGGCCATTTCCTAGTTCTTATATTTGAAATAATTATTATTTAATTATTAATTATAGAAAAAATATCCTGCATAGCCTTTAAAATTTTGGGGTTGCTTAAGCACTTTTTTTAATAAAATAAGATTTTATTCATCAATAAAAGAGGATACAACCAGCTAAACCAAGCAAAAGGGAAGATTACACTGCCAAAACCTGAAATGATGATAAAGCCAACTGGGCTCAG
>NW_021582758.1:0-1524 GCF_001605985.2 Dendrobium catenatum
CACCTACTCGTCACCAACTACTCTTCACATTTACAATGAACATTTGGAAACATGGATAGTTTTAAATATCGTTACATTGAAAGAATATCATATCGGAAGATTGAGCTTGCACAGTATTACTATGAGTCACTAATTTAACAAGCAATTTGCTTTTTCATAGTCATGAGAAACAAGCTGGGTTAAAGGACTGTAAAAAGATTGTTGAATGTTTCAATTACTTGTTTATTATGAAGTATAATCTAGTTGGCATCACCTATAAAGTGATCTGAGTATTGCATGATAAGATTCAAATTGATGGATTGAAATATTCATGTAATGTATATTTAATCAAATATAGATAGAGGATATGGGAAATCGGTCGGAAAGAGAATTTCCTTTTGTAAGATTAAATAAACATTGTGGTAGCCTCTAGCATTGATGTCAACCCGATGGAGATTGGAAGCCTTACCCTAGACTGATTAACTAAGGGCATCTCCAATCGAACTCCAAACGCTTGAATGACGTCCCTCACCAGCTCCAGCCGAATGGCAAAACTTCCGCTATTTGGCTGCGGCCTGTGGGTGAATAGTGGGACGTCAATATCGGCGTTGCGTTGTTCATCTCCACCATTTTTATCTCTCTACCAAACTTGTCGCGCGAAAAAAGAGACGACCGTTACCTGCAAAAGGGGGAAAATTGGAGTTCGATTGGAGATGAATCACAACATTTTTTAGTTTCACGACATTTTTGAGTGAAAAATGAGATATTCGGTTGGAGATGCTCTAAGGAAACTCATTTACATGTTAATAAACTCTCATCGCATTAATTATTGAGTTGTAGAAATTTAAAAATTAAAATACTACAAGAAAATGTGTGACACTCATTTTGAAAGCAACTTCAAGTTAGAATCGACTAGAGAATGGAAGTGAACCTCATTATTCATAGACCTAGATCTAACAAAGACATCTTTTGATTATTCTAGTGGAGAATAATTATAGATAATTATAATTTGCTTGTATCTCCTAAATTTTATTTTATTTTTAAGAGAAGAAAATAATGTACATAGATAACATCTCTGTACTCTCAACCCGACATAAAGTTTTTAATAGGGAGATTTTAGCTGAACTATTTTCTATGCAGACTATAGTAGGACTACAAAGTGAGAACCAACTTGCGACAATTTGCAATGCTTGAATTGGTTTGGTTTGTTTCAATATGAGTCAAATAGTTTTAGATCAAGTCCTAGTCACTCATGATTACCAATTTGACCCTTGGAGAGGTTTTTTTGGTCATCAATTCAAAGCTGAATGATTCTTTAGCCTAAAATCATTGTACACCCATACCTCCCAATTATCTATAATTATTCTCCGCTAGAATAATCAAAAGATGTCTTTGTTAGATCTAGGTCTATGAATAATGAGGTTCACTTCCATTCTCTAGTCAATTCTAATTTGAAGTTGCTTTCAAAATGAGTGTCACACATTTTCTTGTAGTATTTTGATTTTTAAATTTCTCCAACTCAATAATTAACGCGGTGAGAGTTTA
>NW_021582759.1:0-324 GCF_001605985.2 Dendrobium catenatum
AGCAGATCGATCGAGAGAGGAAGAAGAAAAATAAAGGCGAGATCTTGAAACGATGGAAAATTAAACAATAAAGCTCAGGAAAGCCGAAGCAAGGCCAGCTGGGGCTTACAGTAGCCGAATTTTCTTCTTTGGAGGGCTGCTGCCATTGGAGAGCTTGACGAAGGCCGACGACAAATCCTGCCGGACGGCGTAGAATCCGTTGTGACTGAGCTCAGCCAATGCCTTCCGGCGAGCAAGTTGGGGTTTTTTGGGCGCCGGTGGGCAGATGGTTGGCTGCTTCAAGGTCAAATTCTCTGACTTCGGAGTCCACCATCTCATTCTCTT
>NW_021582760.1:0-256 GCF_001605985.2 Dendrobium catenatum
GTTTTAATTGGACTTTATATAGGAAAGACACAAAAAACTGTCCAAAAACTGCTAATTTTCAAGTATGTACATAGTGGATCCTCCCGTACGATTGTTAGATCATCCTGTATGAATTTACTTAATTAGTTGCATACGAACACAATGTATAATGGTATGGACTTTCTTCATATCCGATCATCATCCCGTACGAATAGGAGTCCATCTAGACGAAAATTTTTCATAGAGCATTTCGTCCTGGGACGAATAGGAGCTCGTT
>NW_021582761.1:0-239 GCF_001605985.2 Dendrobium catenatum
ACAACCAGCATGAAATAAAACTCGAGAAAAAACCCGTCACACAGCAGTAAGGAAATAAACACCGGCCTAACCTAAAACTAGAGTCAGTTCTCCTAGCAAACAAATCTAAGTGTGTACAATAGGTTATGTGGTTATGATATGTCCTATATAGGTTAATTATAGACTAAAGTTTTCTGATTGATTGAATTTTAATTTAAAAATATTTACTAATTCTAGGGTGATGTATCACTAAGTTTTCT
>NW_021582762.1:0-212 GCF_001605985.2 Dendrobium catenatum
TCAGGCCCCATGATTTTTCCCCTTTTTTAGGAGTTTCCACGTAAAAACTCTGGTGTCTCTTATAAATGTTGCACCCTCTCTCTCTTTCATCTGCTTATGTGATGGATCTTCGTACAATGCTAAGACGTTAAACTATATACTTCTCTACCACCGCGAATATTCCAGGACGCAACAAGGGTAATGTCATAAATGTTATTTCTAGGATCTATCAT
>NW_021582763.1:0-430 GCF_001605985.2 Dendrobium catenatum
TTGTTGACCTGGGGAAGAGGGACAATTGTGAACAAAGTCTTTTCGCCATCATAAGCTCTCCAGGGCTGTATATAGTAAATGGGTGAGTGTGAGTATGGGTGCCAATGCAGGGCTCTGTTAAAAACTTAGCATACTTAACATCACGAAAATATGATTTTAGATGGCGATGTATTATCATAAAAATGCAGCAGATGGTCTGTAGTAATAATGATATTCAAATTCTTTATGAGATGCTAAAATATGGCTATTATAGTTGTCATGTGATGTGGATAAGAAAATGTATTAAAGAATATATGCATCATCATAAATTTAACTCGGATAAAAGTTGATCTAAAAAAGATAATAGGGAATATTGATTAAGAATGATACGTCTGATAGGTATCTTAAAGTTGTTAAGCCAGAAGTAAGAATTGGAGAGTAGTGCAATAGG
>NW_021582764.1:0-203 GCF_001605985.2 Dendrobium catenatum
AAGCCGCCTACCATCGTTACAAAGAGTGTGGGATAACCGTCTCCAGAGTCATCAATCCTGCCCATATCTCATACCCGGTAATGGATCTTTTCGCTCACACCTCCCTTTGCTTCATTCTGTCTCTTGCTTTCCCTTTCAATACCGAGTTTCTTCGAGAGTTTTTTGAAAACCTTCGTATTAACCCTACCTTCACAGCCCTGACC
>NW_021582765.1:0-440 GCF_001605985.2 Dendrobium catenatum
TGATGGTTATGGGATTATTATTAATATATTAAAATATCAAGGGATGACAATGATATCGTATTGTTATGTAGAAATTATTTTGGGTTATATGATGCGGGATCTTTCTTTAAAAAAAAAAAAATCTTATTAAAAATAAATATTTGTTTGCCATTTATGACATTATGAGAATGATTATTTTTCTCTTATTGTTTAATTTTGGAAGCTTACCAAATTAAATTAAGAGTCATATGAACTCTGATATCAGGAAACTTACAATTAAACTAAACATCTTGAAAAGACGAACCCAACGACACCAAATTCAACTCAATCCGAGTCCAAATGTGACCAAATCGAAGAGCCAAAGCGCATTTGGATTGTTCAAACCATAAATTGAGTGATCAAACAATTTATGAATGTGACATGTTTATAGTCAAATCGAGCGGCTCGACGAGACGAATCCA
>NW_021582766.1:0-1283 GCF_001605985.2 Dendrobium catenatum
GTGTGAAACTTTTAATGCATCATGCTCATCAGTTAACTTTGAATGATTTTTGTTTAGATCATCAAATTCATCAAGTAGAGCCATGTGATTTGAGTCAATCGTAGAATGATCTTTGAGAATAACTTCATATTCTTTCTATAAATTTGAAAGTTCCAACTTTAAACTAGCATGCCTTTTTAAGTTTTTTGTATAATGAATGAATTTTCTCACAAATTTTGAATAATTGATCATAGGTTGGTTTACATACCTCTTCTTCATCACTTTGATCAAGATGATCTTCTCCCATTAAGCACAAGTTTGTTGTTTCTTCTTCTGGTTCAGTTTCTGATGAATCCGATGCAGGATCCGCCCAAAATACCTTTTGGACTCTCTTCTTGTCCTTCCTTAACTTAGGTTTCTCCTCACCCTTTTCTTTGCTTGAGTGATCTTCAAGTGTAGGACAATCAGCTCTCACATGTCCAGGCTTCCTGGATTCATAACACACCACATCATTAGATCCTTTAGAATATTTATTATCCTTACTTCTTCTCCAATTTTGATGATGCTTTTGTTTCTTCCTTAAAAAGCTTTTGAATTGCATTGTGATAAAGGCAATGTCATCGCTTTCAGAACCGGAAGAGTCAGTGTCCAATTTGTGAGCCTTCAGTGCCACCGTTTTCTCCTTTCTTTTCTCACATGCATCAAGATTTCTTTGATTCACTCCTTGCTCGTAAGCAATGAGTGAGCTAAGTAAGTTGTCAATTGAATATGTATTCAAATCTTTAGATTCAGTGATTATAGTGATTTTAGCATCAAAAGACGAAGGCAAGCATCTCAAAATCTTGTTCACTTTTTCGTAGTTTGAAAGTTCTCTTCCTAAGGCATGCAAAGAATAACAATCTGAGTAAATCTCATATACATTTCATAAATTGATTCATGAGATTCCATACGAAAAAGTTCGTAGTCATGCAAGAGAATATTCAAACAGGGTTGTTTAACTTCATTAGTGCCTTCATAAGTGATACACAAATTATCCCAAATTTCTTTACCAGTTTTGCAAGTGGAAACACACATGTAGTCTTATAATTTTAAAGCACAGAAAAAGCAATTAAAATATTTTTCATTTAATTAAGCCAAATCCCTATCATCTAAAGTCCATTCAGTAAAAGGAAGTGGAATAGTAATGCCGTTAATTTTACTAGTTGGAGGTGTGTAACCATCTTTAACAGCATCCACATGTGATAATCAGTAGATTGTAAAAATGTATACATGCGAGTTTTCTAAAAATCAAATGAGATATTATC
>NW_021582767.1:0-290 GCF_001605985.2 Dendrobium catenatum
CTCCATATTATGTCCCATATTTTATGTGTCGGTTGTTTTGACAGGTAGAACCTATAAAAAATATGTTAGGTGAGGAAAATATATAATATAAAAAAATATGTTTGTGAGCTTAAGTAAAACAGAATGTACGTATGTGTTACTGTCATGTGCAACCAACATTCAACCATCTATTACCTTTTCTGGTGAAGCTGGGGTCGAAGGTCCACTTGTAGTGGGCTGAGGAGATGGTGGGGGATAGTATGGTGGAATATATGGTGGATATGGATAAGGAGGGGCAGGCACCATAAGGT
>NW_021582768.1:0-240 GCF_001605985.2 Dendrobium catenatum
CCTAGAATATCGTTTTACTTTATTTTTTATTATCTGTTACTTTATCTTAAAGTCTAAAACTAATAATCGGTGTTGGGTACATAAATTTTCACTCGGAATAACTTTATAATCTTTGCAATCTAAACGATCTAATTTTCTTAAAAGAAAATAGTTAATCTGGGTTGTACTATTATACTATATCCATTTTTATAAGTGATGAGATACTCATTTCTTTTCTTAAATAAGGTAATAGCAATTGAA
>NW_021582769.1:0-202 GCF_001605985.2 Dendrobium catenatum
TGATGGGGACATCAGATCTTGGAAGGTTTATCAGAGGCGGGGCCGCCGATCTATGGCCACGATCGAGTCATTGTACTTTTGATTTATGTCATGTATTTTCTTATTGATGTGTCATTGTACTTTTTTTATTTTATTTTATTTCCCGTTGTACCCTTCTAGTAAAGGGATGTCGTATGTAAGCCCCGATGGCATTTTCGTCTTT
>NW_021582770.1:0-297 GCF_001605985.2 Dendrobium catenatum
AGGAAAATAAATTACAATTATTTTTTTAAGGCTCCATTTGGGGCGCCTTTTTTACTGCTTTCTAAAACTATTTTTTGTACAAATTTTTTAGTTGAAGAAATTTTTCAGCTAAAAAATTGCTTTAGCCGTCCCAAACGAAGCCTAAATCGTTAGATATATTCAAAACATAAAGTAGCAAAAAAATAAAAAATAAGAAAATAAAGTAGCAAAAAAAAAATTTGATGTGCCTACATACCTTTTAAACTAAATTTGTTGAAAATCTTCATATAATAAAACTTTAAAGTCACAACAACTATT
>NW_021582771.1:0-295 GCF_001605985.2 Dendrobium catenatum
ATACCAGAGGCCCAGACTTGTACGAAGTTGTCGTTTGATAGTAGGAATATTGACTTGCTTTCGTAGCATTCTCTGAATATTTTTTGTATTGAATTTAGGTAGCCTCGTAGGAAATAATTCTTCTGAGTCGAGGATCATGCAATCCCAGTCATGATTCTCCTCACGAACTCCTGTGGAATATAACACATTCTTTGGAACAGTCCCATTTTTACGGGGAGGCAGATAGAGAGTGGCGAGTTCTTCAACTTTATGCGCCTTGCGCGAAATAAGTTCTTTGAAGTGTTGTAAGGGAACA
>NW_021582772.1:0-535 GCF_001605985.2 Dendrobium catenatum
GGAGGTTGGTGAATAACATTATTATGAATCTGGCATTAGTGTCACTTCCTAGCATGCTCCATGCAATCACGGATCATAGTCGGCCAATAATAACCAAGGCATTTAATTCTGACCTTCATCTTAGGTCCGGACTGATGAGCACCACAAATTCCCTCATGTACTTCGCCCATGACCTTACGAGCCTCCTCGTTGTTGAGGCAACGCAACCACATCTGATCAAAAGAGCATCGATACAGGGTTTCATTCACGTATGAAATTAACAAAGCTCTCTTTCTAATCTGAGCAGCAAGAGAGCGGTCATCCGGAAGCTTTCCACACTTCAAGTACTCAATAAAGGGGACTCTCCAATCTGACTCTTCCTCAACAGCGAACACTGCGACGGTCTGATTGGGAGAAGACAAGTCAGCGGGACACAAAGCTTGTCGGTACTGGACAACAACCGACACCGAATTTCTATTCGGGTCAGCCAACTCCTTAGCAAGTTTTGCTAGTGCATCCGCTCTACCATTCTCAGATCGAGGGACCCTAACTAAAG
>NW_021582773.1:0-215 GCF_001605985.2 Dendrobium catenatum
TTAAAAAAATCAAGCAATAGCTTTTGTACAGCTATCAGATTCTAACATATATGATTGTAAGAAGTGATTTCTCATCACTGACATTTTCAAAAAAAAAAAAAACGCAAGAATGCTGTGGCAAAAAAATTTGTGGCAGCTTACCAAAAAATTAAAAAGTTGTGAAAAAACTGCCCAATAAAGATTCTAACTAAGCTTTTAAAAGCTGTGGTGTAATG
>NW_021582774.1:0-362 GCF_001605985.2 Dendrobium catenatum
TGAAAACTATAAACAGGGATGGAACAAAGAATAATTTCAATAAGGGTTAACCTATCACCAAAACTCAAGAAATTAGAATCCCAGGACAAAAGCCTATTATGCACCATAGAAATCAAGTCGTCAAAAAGGGCAGAGATCTTCTTACCCTTGTATAAAGGAACCCCAAGATACTTCAATGCCAAACAAGCATGACTGAAACTAGTTACATTCTTAATACCTTGAATGTGCTCTATAGAAACATTCCTAAAAGTTATAAAAACACACTTCTTCTTATTGAAAGACAAGCCCCTAACTGATTCAAAGTGAGAAAATAAATCTAAAAGCATTTGAATCCAATTTTTATAAGCATTAGTAAAAATAAT
>NW_021582775.1:0-206 GCF_001605985.2 Dendrobium catenatum
CACGCTGAGGGCAGGGTTTTGGAGATGACAGGTCACTTACCCACCTCATTGTAGGTGTCGCACCAGGTTCCCTTCCCACCACACTAGTGAAAAGCGTGTATGGGTGGTTTGTTGGCTCGACACGCACATCAAAGTAAGGCGAGAGATTAAGTTCAGGAAGTTGTACTTTGTCGACCTGTGAACTAATGGAGGAGGCTCATGGATCG
>NW_021582776.1:0-289 GCF_001605985.2 Dendrobium catenatum
CAGCTCGGGTATACCGAGTTCTAAAGACTGTGAAAGATAAAGGTCTGAAAAGAAGAGATATCAGCAGCCCTTGATAATTGAAGCAAGAAGAACTCCGCCAAGGGAACGCCTATCCCTTGCGGCGGAGAGAAAAGAAAGAAACTATACTCCGCGTGGTGAGCATCGGGGCGTGACACCTGAACTTCGAGTTCAGGGATCCGCCACCGAAAGGTCCCAGCGCAAAGAAAAAGAAATCTGGAGGCCAAAGCCTCACAGAGAAGATAGAAGAGAAAGAGGAACTGATCTGGGC
>NW_021582777.1:0-224 GCF_001605985.2 Dendrobium catenatum
CTTACCTACGCCCGCCTGCCTCGCGCTCGCCTACCCACCTGCCTCCGCTGCCTGTCCGTGTCGTGTCGCGAGTCGCATTCTGAGGACAGTGTCACGTCACGTGACTCGTGTCCCACTCGAGTGTCAAGTTGCGCGCGTCCCGCGTCATTCGCCGACTTCTGTTGTCGCCGACTGTCGGCCCACTGTTGCTGCCGGCGTTGCTATGTTCGAGGGTAGGGTCGGGC
>NW_021582778.1:0-2186 GCF_001605985.2 Dendrobium catenatum
A
This sequence comes from Dendrobium catenatum, assembly GCF_001605985.2. Classification (NCBI taxonomy): domain Eukaryota; kingdom Viridiplantae; phylum Streptophyta; class Magnoliopsida; order Asparagales; family Orchidaceae; genus Dendrobium; species Dendrobium catenatum. Next base: position 2 of record NW_021582778.1, read on the forward strand.
AGTGGGGGTTATGACATGTAGATTGATTTTTGGGAACCAGTACGGGGAGATATGTCCTGAAGTTCTGTGAAGTTTCTGCCATAAAACTTGCATGGCTCTGCAACCAGTCACTCTATGTTTTCTCTCATTCTACCTTTCTTCTGATTAGGAAAGCAAAAGGTATAGGCCATTGCTACCATTCAGTACCTTTTGATGGAACACCAAAACTGAAGTCTACGTCCTAGAATATGGCTTTTTCCCAAACTGCAGGTTTTGAATTTGAATTCTTATTCACTTGCTTCGTAGTTGTTGAAAATAACATTAGCTATATTGTTACTCTATAAGTTTTAATATCTACTGTAAGTCATAATCTGCCTAGTGTGTAGACGCTTGCTTTGATTTTTAACTTGTATAAGAGTAGTATTTCAATGGGACAACAAATCAATCACATTCTCAAAACCTTTGGAAGGAATTCAATCATTTCACATAGGCTTGCTAATGTCCATACTCTCGATCTTGAAGGTCTATATTACCAGCTTGGATGCCTAAAGCACTCCTATTAGCTTCGTAGAATACTTTATTTTTTATTTTCTGGCCATGCTTACCAAGTTGGTTAAAGCACTCCCAATTATGAGTTTATATTGATTTTGATCTCTAAAGTAGAGGTCCATGGTTCAAACTATTGCAAAAGAAAAGAAGTTATGATCACCTTGTTTTTCTTTATTTTCACCTTTTTTTCCTAATTCAGTCTTTTTACTCTATTTCAATGTTACTTTTAAAGGTGCTGATTGTATTTTTAGCAGTTATGTTTAAACTGTCACCATAAATGTAGGAAATGCATGTCATGTACTATATTGTACTATTTTATGAACAACACGATAACCTTTATAGGACATGAAAGATTAAAATGCTAGTAATTGGGTGTTGAAGAATGACTTCAGCATGAACTGTATTTTTATATCTACATTTGTAGAGATATTTGATATACTTTCCTGCTGCAATAGAACTCACAATGAAGAAAATGAGGCATTTTATCGCTTTTTTTCTTAGGGAGATGAGGTGTAGATATAAGGATGTGTACTATCTCTAATTGTCAAATCAGTTACTTTTAAAATGGTAGGAAGTGCTTCTAAGAGATTATATAGGCGTTTCATTTGCTATTATAGAATAATTGAAAAGATGTTTGATTGAAATCCTAATTCATTGCTTAGTTGTTTACTTGTCAAGATGAAATTACAAATAGCATGAATTTTGACCTGTATAAAATTACCACCCAGGCACCCAGCCTCCTTACGTTACTAATGCTTATGCTTCTTATACTGGCAAAACATTGGCAGTCATTAATTGGCCATCAATGAGCTCTGATGATGCTAAGTTAACCTTCAGTTAGGCTTAGAGGATCTAATGGAGAGCCTCATCGAGAGATGAACTAGGTTTTGGTGAAATTCCACCCAGCCTCGACAATCTTTGACCATGTTCGATGAAACTTCAAAGCAGCTCAAGTTTGTTTTTACTGAGCAAGACAAACCTGTTGTGGCAACAAGAACTTTCTGCTCTTAAAATTTGAAATTAAACCAAGCAAACGAGCTCTGATTGCAATTCTTATTTTTTGAAGAGCTTGGTTGGCTGCGTGGGTTGCAAGGTGTCAGGGTGGAAACCTGTGCCCACATTATAGTTTTGTCAGCCTTGCAGATGTCTGTTGTTGCTAAACTCAAAAGCATTTTTTTTATTTTGCTTACCCACCATGGCATCTTGCTGTATTGCACCATTTGGTATAAAACTACGCCCAAAAGTGTAAAATGATAGAAAAGGTGCATCCATGATTTTCTAGATAATTACGTTCACCTATGGTGCCGTTGACTCATTTTAACGGGAATAGAATTAATAGGTATATGGATATAAATCGTTATGGCTCAATTGTTGGAAAATTTTTTTACGGAGGGCTTGTATATCTGATAAGCAAAAGATTGTTTGCATTCTGCAAACAATACATACTGTTGAATGTGTTGGGGATGATGAAGATTGAGTAAACACAACAATAACAAAACAAGCAAGAAAATAAAAGCTGTGGAAAAGTAAAAGATATCAGAATTTAATGTGAAAAAACTCAAACTAGGGAAAAAACCATGGAACCACGCAATAACAAAAAATCCGCTATGAAAATTGGGAGAAATAAGTACATATATCTCTTCTCTCCCACTCCCAC
>NW_021582779.1:0-1315 GCF_001605985.2 Dendrobium catenatum
AAATCTCACATACTTGTTTCAAGTGTCCCAAATGTTGATCTACAGATTTACTATAGATTAGGATATCATCAAAGTAGACGACTATGAATTTTCCGAGGAAGGGTCGTAGGACTTGGGTCATAATCCGCATGAAAGTGCTAGGAGCGTTGCTAAGACCAAAAGGCATGACCATCCATTCATAGAACCCGTCTTTTGTCTTGAAGGCCGTTTTCCATTCATCCCCCGGGCGGATCCTGATCTGATGATATCCGCTCTTAAGATCCACCTTAGAGAACAGCGTTGCCCCCGTCATCATATCGAGCATGTCGTCTAGTCCGGGAATCGGAAAGCGATATTTAACGGTAATCTTGTTGATAGCACGACTATCAACACACATCCTCCAAGAGCCGTCTTTCTTTGGAGTTAAGAGGGCAGGAACTGCACATGGGCTAAGGCTTTCTTTAATAAATCATCGTTGTAGAAGCTCATCTACTTGCCTTTTTAGCTCAGCGTGCTCCGTTGGGTTCATCCGGTAGTGAGGGAGGTTAGGCAGGGATGCTCCAGGAACCAAGTCAATGACATGTTGGATGTCTCTGAGGGGAGAAAGTTGGTCCGGTAGCTCCTCGGGGAAGACATCAGCAAATTTCTCTAGGAGGGGTTTTACTTCTTAAGGGACTTGCCCTTCGTGATCATCATCCACTTCCCTAGCTACCAGGGCGTACATGGGTGACCCGTGGTGAAGCTCCATGTCCACTTCTTTGGCAGTTAAGAAGTGTAAGCCTTTATTAAGCTTAGGGGGAATAACCTTAGTTTCACCCTTATCGGGTCGGGGCTGTGAGGGAATCAACTTAATCTTCTTTCCGTTGTGCTCGAATACGCAGGTGTTCGTCCTCCCATAAATGTGGACATCGTTGTCAAACAGCCAAGGGCGGCCAAGAATAATTTGACCCACATCCATAGTCAATACATCACACCAAATCTTCTCCTGATATCCATTAAACTCGAGCGGGATAAGACTCCTATCTTTGATTTCCATGGAAGTCGAGTTAATCCAGGCGACCTTATACGGAGTTGGATGAGGTGTGGCCTTAATGTTGAGCTTAGAAATCATTGCTGAAGAGACAATGTTGATACAGCTTCCGCTATCGACAATAACCTTACAGTTCTTATTTCCAATTTTAGTAAAGGTGTGGAAAATGGCTGTTCTTCTCCAGTCATCACTAGGTTTGGGTTGGGACAGTGCACATCTAACGACTTGCAGGGTGACAGGTTCATCCTCCGTAAAAGAATCTTCCTCTCCATCCACATGGTGAACTAAGTCAGTCTCGGGTTCGTC
>NW_021582780.1:0-225 GCF_001605985.2 Dendrobium catenatum
CCATTATTGGACATCCTCCTGGACGATGCACCTAGTTGTCCTAGATGATATTCTTTTTAGCGGTCTTCCAGATTGTTGCCTCAGGATGAATGCCTGTGTCTTATCATCCTGAATGATATCTTATCATCTTGGATGATATCAACATTTTTTACCAATTCTCTAGCTGCAATTATTGCACCGGATCGTCCTGGATGATCAAACTAATTCTTTAAATTCAGAGCCCCT
>NW_021582781.1:0-355 GCF_001605985.2 Dendrobium catenatum
CCGCGGGCCCCGCGCGGTTACTTAAACGAGTCAGCATAGATCGTGACCGTCGATCTCACGTGGTATGCAAGGGACGGCCATGATCTGACTGGACGAACGGCGGAACCTGCGGATCTGATCCCGCGGTCGCTCCAAACCACGGATCAACGGGATCACGACCGTTGATCAAGAAATCAACGGTCCAGATCCCGTATACCTGGGCTTAGGGCGAACTCGGGGACCGAAACAATATTTCCTCTCGTTCTCTCGATTGACCAAACCAAATTCCATGAAATTTTAACCCTCGATTCTACTAGTGAAGAGCATGATTGGGGGCTATTTTTTTCGAATTAATATGCACTAATGACGACGCTAA
>NW_021582782.1:0-293 GCF_001605985.2 Dendrobium catenatum
GTATTGTTCTTTTCTTTCTTTAGCTGCTTTCTGACACTTTTTTTTTTACTCTGCATAGGTTTCGAGAGGAGCGGGATACTTGCTCGTGAGCCACCTCAGGAGACCACTGTTTCAGGTACAAGTTTTGTTCTTCTCTTTTTTTTTTAGTGTTGTATATATCTGCATGATATTTTCTTCTTTCTTTCTGACACACTTTTTTTGTTACTTCATGCAGGTCCCAGAAGTGCAGAATACCTGATCCATGGAAGGAGCAGATTAAAGCTGTCGGCTTCCTCTTCAGGCGTAGTTTAGGA
>NW_021582783.1:0-259 GCF_001605985.2 Dendrobium catenatum
TCCCTCAAATAGAAGGGAGGCTGTCAATTTTTTTTTTTCAGGTGCTATAGGTTTCCGGCGGCCAACCGGCGGTTCGGCCGCCGGAAACTACGATACCGGACGGCTTATCACAAGCCGCCGGTAAATTTATTAAACCGCCGGTAATAAACCGGCGGTTGACCGACGGCGAGCGGCGGCTTTACGGTGGAAGCCCGGCGGTGCTCGCCGTCGGTCAAACCGAAGGCTACAAACCGTCGGTAACCGCCGGTAACTCAACCGG
>NW_021582784.1:0-1058 GCF_001605985.2 Dendrobium catenatum
CCACCTGCTCAGTCCCCAGTGATACCTGGTACTGTTGTACAGGGTCCTACGCAGCCACCTGCACAGGGTCCTATGCAATCGTCAGTACAGGGTCCATCACAGGTTGGTATCGAGCCAGGTGTTCCCATTGCCCATGCTGATGGAGATCCCTCTCAGTTTGCAGTGAGGCACGACGTTCCCCCTAGTAGAGGTAGGGAAGGTAGAGGTAGAGTTGCGATCCGTGAGCCGTGGAACCACGACACTCGCACACCTCCTCCCCCTAATCTTTACACTTCTTCTTTGACTGTAGAGTCAGACTCTTCTGATGATGAAATGATCGATATCCTTCAGCGTCCAGTCACTTCACCATCTCCCTATTCCGCTGGTTATGATTCACGACCTACTTTTCGTAGCCACTTAATACCTGAAGGTGGATTGGTTATTGATATTAGCTCAGACGAGGAAGATGACTTCCGACGTCAGACTACTACCAGACAGCCTTCCCCCCATCAGATACGCGGGATAGGAATTGGGGATTCCAGTCAAAGATCTTCTGACACTCCTATAATTGATGACGATGACACAATTTTGGGTAGCCATAATCCCATACCTCACTTGTATGATACGTTTGGGCCAGCCCGACCTAGGGAATGTCCCTCTGTACCCTGTAGTATAGGTGCACCATTGGGTCCTGTGAGACAGGATCTAGAGGAGACCGCTATGGATGTAGAGGTCAGCAGTGCCCCCGTTACTTTTCACCTACTGTAGAGAGCTTTGTTGAGCGGGGTCTCGTTCGTTCCACTTGGCCCGATGAAGAAGCTCTACAGCAGGCCCGAGTTTGGCGGACCGATTTCCCCCAAGGTCTAGGAGGCGTAGGTTACATGGGGTTAAATCAGTCCAGTAATGCCAACATTCGTGTCATTTCCCATGCTTATCCGGTTATTTCTCTTACCAACGAAGAAGACCCGGATAGTGGAGATGATAGAATACTTGACGCTCCGCAAGAGTTTGAAGATGGCGCCACTTCAGCCATGGACGAACTGCGTGAGGTAAACTTAGACACTGAGTCAGATCCTAGG
>NW_021582785.1:0-248 GCF_001605985.2 Dendrobium catenatum
TCAATTTTCTAAATAATTGATTAAAAATCTTATATTAATAAATGTTGAAGGCAAACGTTTATGATTTTACCGTCTTAAGAAAGAATCTATATGTTATAAAGATTTAAAAGCTTATGGAAAAAGAAAAGAAATAATTATGAAAATGCATGTTAATTATGTTATATGAAATAGAAATAATAAGGATGAAAATGAGAAAAGAAAAGAAAAAGATAATAAAGGAAAAGGGTATTGAAAATAACAGGAGTCAC
>NW_021582786.1:0-1307 GCF_001605985.2 Dendrobium catenatum
ATAAAAACTCTATCTTCATTTTCTTAGAAAGGTAGATTTAACGTATTCAGAGTTTTTTAAATTGTATAATGTATAAATTTTCCATCATCTCAGCTAATCAAATTCAATCTACAGATCATGAAAGTAATTATATTTTCTAGTCAAATCTTTTATTTTGAAATATTTTATTAATTTTTGTTGATTCAATTCTAAAATTAGAGTAGAACAGCTACAGTATATATATATATAAGCTCATGCTAAGTTTGAGTTATCCAAACTGACAAAAAAATCTCAATATCATGGGTCAATCTATTACGCCCCAGAGTCTAATTTGGAAGAATTATTCTTATGTCTTTTAATTTATACAACCAGTTATACCAAATTTCTTTTATCTATATAAATATCAGCATAAATAAAACTATCGATCAAAACATTATTATATACATCTATATTCATTTCCCAAAAAATCAAATATACTACTCATGATCTATATAATCATACATATATATACTGCCATGAGTATAAAATAATAACTAAAGAAACAATAACTTGAATGATCCTGGTCATTCTCACACTGTTGCTTCATTGACCTAATCTGAAATTATTTAATCATATATAATGAGCTAAAGAGCCCAGCAAGTAACCAAATCCTACAATTGAACTCCAAGCATTGTAAAAAAGGAATATGCATCATAATAGTAAAAATATATGATCATATATATGTACATAAATAATAAAGTTCACATGCAGTATCAGTAAAATCTGTAAACAATAGAATATTTCGGTACAAAAGCCAATGAAGAAGTACGGTGGGGAAACCAATAAACCAGTACTATTAATTAGTAAAAAAAATTGTATAAAGCAAAAAAATTAAAGATCGATAAAGGCTGCCATAATCATATAAATTCAATAAAACCCTATAATGATATACATATACTATCCAATTATATTAAATTATTATATTAATCACATGCTTAGAATATCACATGCTAAATATTAATATAATGAATAAATAATAATAACATTAATAGTGAATTAGTAGTAGTTTCAAATAGTATTAATGTCCATATTGGTAACACTATTAGTATAGTGTCGTTAGTAAAACTGATGACAATAATAGTTAAGCAATAAAATAACAGTAAATATGTATTGTGATAATCAATCAATACAATATAACTAAAGCCATAAAATAATAATTAACCTGTAAAAGTTATTTCGGTTGTCGATCACACGAACAAGTAAGAAGTCATAGCTATCAAAATATTTTTCAGTAATCGATAATTAATAATCAGTTGCCTAGTAAATAGAGACATCACTCTTTGCCCATC
>NW_021582787.1:0-237 GCF_001605985.2 Dendrobium catenatum
TGGCATTGATAATATATACCCTTTTTTAGGATTCCAACGACAATATTAATAAATTTGTATTTTATAAGTGGTAAAATTGATAATTATGTATCAATAATTAATCATATTATTATGTATAATCTAAGTTAAAATACTTGATATTGAATTAAATTGATCGCCATATTTTATTTTATTTTTCAGAGGAAGTTTTTTAAAGTGAAATAAATAAATTCGAGTTGATGGGTCATGTGTGGTGTT
>NW_021582788.1:0-569 GCF_001605985.2 Dendrobium catenatum
GATTCATAAAAACAAAGTTTGAAAACTTTTTGAATTTGGATCCATGGCTATGTTTGGGAATCGTAATGCAACTAAAGAATATTCTATTACACAAACTACCTTATTTAACAATCTTCCTTTTAATTTTTGGAAAACTCGCATGTCTACTTTTTGGCAATCAACTAACTATCGCATGTGGATGCTTATTAAAGAAGGATATTCTTCACCTACTCATGAAATTAACAGAATTAAAACTAAAGTTTCTTTTACTGAATGGACTACCAATGAAAGAGATTTAGCTCAATTGAATGCGAAGTGTTTGAACTATTTTTTTGTGCTTAAAGTCTGAGGATTACATGCGTGTTTCTACTTGCTCTACTAGAAAAAAGATTTGGGATATGTTGTGCATTACTTATGAAGGAATCAATGAAGTGAAACAATCTCGTTTGAATATTCTCTTGCATGACTACGAATTTTTTGTATGAAATCTTCTGAATCAATTTCTAATTTGTATACACGATTTACTCAAATTGTAACTTCTTTGCATGCCCTGGGAAGAGAACTTTCAAACTATGAAAAAGTAAACAAAA
>NW_021582789.1:0-341 GCF_001605985.2 Dendrobium catenatum
TTGATTAAGTGAAAGAATTTTTTTTTCAAGAGTTATTATAAGTTCAAATCACAAATCATCTTCTCCATAGTATATGTATTTTATTATTTTAATTACAATAAGTTTTTTTTCATAATTTTTAAGTATTGGTGTAAATCCTTAAGAAATTGATAAATATCGGTATAAATAGAGATTTTAGGACTGTCATGAGTCCATTTTGCAAATCGATTCACCAAAATTTTCTTAATATGATGAGTTATATTATGAATATTTTTCTATAATTTTTAGAGCTTCAAATTTGAAGATATAACATAATTTATATAAATTTTATACTAAAAATTGAATAAATTATATAATTATAT
>NW_021582790.1:0-987 GCF_001605985.2 Dendrobium catenatum
AGGGTCTAAAGGTGGGGGGTACAAGTGTACCTCTATATATCTTATTGGTGGGTAAGTTCTCCATTCTTTCGGAGACTATAAATCCTACCTATCCGCGTCACACAGATGACGCCGCCTCCCTCTTTCTCTCATGCTTGTTTGAGTGCGTGGTCTCTTTCTTTTCTCCAGTTTTCTCTTCTTTAGACCGGCCGGGTGTTGAATGAACCATGGGTGATTGATTGAGCCAAATTGGGACCTTCTTCCCTTTGATTAGGAAAGCCTAGAAACCCCTTTGCACTAAATCCATTCAAGAAGATAATCTAACATCCTTAATCGAGAGTCTTCTTAAACCGAGGTCTAAGATGTAATTAACTACGGGGGCTTGCGCCCGTAGGAAATCGATCCCCACAATCAAATAAACCTCATTCGAGCTGATATATCGAATGGGGGAAATCTCGTGAATTTAGGGTTATAGATATTATTATCCATCGAGGTGTGTAGGTGAAAACTCGCTATCCTCCATGGCTAATCGTATCTATAACTCCATCTGCTCTTCCATCGGCCTGCTTGTGTCGATTGTAAAGGCCTACGACCATTTTGTCCTACGGGATAGTGTGATCGTACTCTTTGCATTCGAACCACACGAGCAGAATCCTTTCGGAGACCCACAGATTTCTGGCGACCACGGTGGGACAGATTTTTCTCTCCATCTTCGGATGTTAAATTATCTCCTTTTGTGTGTACTCCGGGTTTAGCGCTCCTTAGTTAGGTTCTTCCTCTTCTGGCCTTTATAGGTCATTCCGTCACTTTCTCTCTCGTTCCTTTCGGTGGTTTTGTTTTACGCTAATTGTTACAGTTTGTGTTAGCAGACAATGCAATGGCATATTCAGGTCCGTCTGTTACTTTTTGTTTCGGCTCCGACTCATGGGTGACACTCCCTAAGTCCTTGTTGACGAGCCCACCGGCGGGGAGGATCACTTTCGGATCCTTCACTGATTCGGCGTACGT
>NW_021582791.1:0-260 GCF_001605985.2 Dendrobium catenatum
TTTTTTCTCTCTTGTTTTGTTTATACAGAGGTTAACACACATCAAAAGTAATGGGTATTAGAGTACACACAAAAAAAATTGTTAGTCAGGCATAGTATTTTTAAGATTTATAATTTGTGCCCCTACACGAAAAAAGTTCTGGCTCCACCACTGTCTCCTTCTTCCGGTTCTATATCCGGGTATACAGAGGTTAACAAATGCCCCCCCAATAAATGTGGTACGTGTCTAGAGCGAATCACGTTTGTTGTATGCTGATTGAC
>NW_021582792.1:0-419 GCF_001605985.2 Dendrobium catenatum
AAGCTGAGTTTACCACACTGTCTCGCTATGCCTCTCAAATTATTGCTACTACTGAGAACAAGTGCGAAAAGTTCTTATCAATGCTTCGCGATGCTATATGTCAAACATTGATTCCCTATAGTTTTGATGATTATGCAGTATTGGTGGAAAAAGCAAGGAGAATAGAAATTGATTTTAAAACTGTTTAGAAGATGAGAGATTTTCAACAGAAGAGGAAGGGCTTTGAGAAGACCAGGAGCTTCCAGACTGATTCTGGAGGTTCTAGTGTAAAGAAGATCAGAACTTATAGTAGTGGGAGTTCTTCGAGTGCCAGAACATGTGACAAGTGTGGCAAGATGCATAGAGGTGAATGTTTATCAGGCTCCAATGTTTGCTTTTTTTGCCATCAGCCTGGGCATGTGGCTAGGAACTGCCCAAAG
>NW_021582793.1:0-219 GCF_001605985.2 Dendrobium catenatum
TTGATTGAGATGATTTCCCTATTGTAGCATTGTACGCTGCCGTAGTGTTATTGAATATTGTATATTGATATCGAGTAAATCGTATTGAATAATTGGATTGACTGATTTGCAAGAGTACGTTCTGACACGAGTCCCTTATTGAATTAATTGATGCTATTGATTGCTATTAGTTGACACAGACATTCTATTGATTGGACAGATGATATAGATTCAACGAAT
>NW_021582794.1:0-242 GCF_001605985.2 Dendrobium catenatum
CCGCATAGAGCTCTTGCTCGTATGCCGACCACTTTTGTCTAGCCGGGCTGAGTTTCTCACTGAAGAATTCCACTGGCCGATCTTCTTGTGATAGCATGGCACCAATGCCTATAGCTGAAGCGTCTGTGTCAACGTGAAAAGGCTTTTGAAAATTTGGTGCGGCCAAAACTGAAGCTGTCGAGAGTGCCTCCTTAATGGTTTCGAAACTGCGCTGCTGCTCAGCTCCCCATTTGAACGAGTTC
>NW_021582795.1:0-469 GCF_001605985.2 Dendrobium catenatum
AATTATTTTTATTTTCAAAATTTTTAGAAATACAAAAACAAAACAAAACAAAACAAACACACATACACTAAACAAAACAAACACACAACGATATGAATACACAAGACACAACAATAAGAACAAAGCTACAATGGCTGCCAAAGACACTTACAAAGTGCCTTGCCATAGCTTAAATAGAAGCTCTCAAAATAAGCTCATTAATGCAAGTTACCGCCATTATCGTCCAGGACGATGGATATATGTCCAGGATGATGGACATATCGTCCAGGCTGATTAGTTCAAATTCAGCTCAATGGCCTGGGATGATTTGGGACGATCAGAAGAAAATTGGTTATATCATCCTGGCCGATCTCACGATCGTCCTGAACGATTTGTTTAAAATCAATTTTAATCGTCCTGATCATCTCCCTGATTTGGTGCTGGCCAAAGTCAATCGTCCAGGACATCATCCTGGCCGATCATAAGATCG
>NW_021582796.1:0-606 GCF_001605985.2 Dendrobium catenatum
TTAGAACATCACCTTATTAGTTTCTTGGGTCTTACAAAACAATTTCTTAACATGCCAACTGAAACGTATTTTAAACTCTAAAAAAGGTCACTTCATCTCCCTTTTTTGTCTCTTCAATGTTGGTTTGTATGGGGGGGATGAAATGAGGATGGGGAAGTGTAATGGGATATAAATAATTAAATATAGACAAATGTCATTGCGGAAGCCCTTGTGGGCCCAAGCAATGAATGTATTAAACTTTAGGAGGGAAAATTTGAATTAAGGGGCTGTTTGGGGATTTTTAATTATTCCTTTTGCTTTAATTAGGAGAAAGGGTGTGAGTTAGGGTTTTATCTTGAGATTTGCTGAAATTTTGAGATCTACTCATGGATTGGGGTTCTAGGCTTTGCCAGAGAGTTTTGGAGAGTGGTTCTTCCTCTCGAATTGAAGTACATTGTATCTTACTTTGTTTTCTTGCATCTACTTCTCTGTCAACTTTTTGAACTGTCCCCCATTTCCCCCTCCAGTCTTCTCCTTGGGTGCTTCCTTCTGACCCCCTGACGCTCCCCCTTTTGATGGTAAGAAGGTGTTAGTCATCTTGTATGATCCCCCAGAATAGTTCCCTCG
>NW_021582797.1:0-229 GCF_001605985.2 Dendrobium catenatum
CTTTTTAAAATAGTTTTTAAATTAAAAAAATTTCTCCGACTAAAAATTTTTGTGCTAGAAAGCTGTTTTAGAAAGTAAGAAGAAATTACTCCCAATCGAAGCGTAAGTTAACATGATTTTTTTCCTTGTTAGAGTAGAATAATATTATTAAGGCCTCATTGGGATAGTTTTTTAATTATTTTTTAAAGCAATTTTTTAACATAAAAAATTTTAGTTCAATAATTTTTTT
>NW_021582798.1:0-803 GCF_001605985.2 Dendrobium catenatum
CGTACCCCACGAGCGGTGCTCCTTCGGAGGCCCACAATGAGGACCATGTACTTTTAGATATAGGGAAGAGTAAACCATAGAAAACATTGGGCACTAATGAACATTTGTAGAATTGGCACTAGGACTTAAGACTTATTTGAAATGGCTTTCTTACTACTTTCTGAAGTAGCTTTATAGTTTTAAAAAAATTATACTAAAAAAATTATTTTAAAAATAGTAAGAAAGTCATTCCAAATAATGCCTTAGTGAGAAATGTTTGGATTTCAACTTTGCAAGGTATAGTTCAAAATGGTCTAAGATAGTTGATGTGGAATATCAAGAATACAATTACTATGACCTTGCTACCAGAGAAAGCACTATCTGAAATCGACTATAACAGTAATAAATTTATGGGAAAAAAATCATTGTAGGTAACCACTAACAGAACTCTTCGATCAAATTTGTGTCTCTAGTATTTTTGATTTTATTTACTTTGGAAATTCTTTTAATAGTCCATGGGTCAGGCACTGTTGTGTTTCTAATTCATTTTGTTCTCACTCCCCCACCTACAGCCGTCGTTCTCCTTTTCTTCCCTGACCCATTGCCTCAACTTTCCCTCCGTCCTTGACCTTCCACTATCGTTTTTCTCCGTCACTTTCCGAACCACCTCCACCACTCTATCTTACTTACAAAATCACCCTACCGCTGCCACCACTATCCCTTGCTCTTTGCTCGTCGCTGCTCTTCCTCCCTTGCTCCATCACTTTGCCGCCACTTTCTCTCTTGCTCACTAACTTCTAACGAGTTTCTTGCTCTCTCTCTCT
>NW_021582799.1:0-278 GCF_001605985.2 Dendrobium catenatum
CTTAAAGATCTCGTGATCTAGCTCTCATGGCTTCCTCCGATCTTTCACAATGTTTTTTATTCATTAGAGGAGAAAGAAGATATACCTCTTATATCAATATTTTTTGCAACTTGCATTAAAAAAATTCACTAAGTGGAGCATTTTTATGCTCTAGCGATTTTTGAACAAAGTTCCAAATCTATAACTAAAAAAAATTAAAAGCATGCCAAACAATAAATAATATAATGAATATATAATATATAACTACTCTACAGTTAATATAAAAATTAATAACATTG
>NW_021582800.1:0-259 GCF_001605985.2 Dendrobium catenatum
CATTAATCTTAGCATCAAAGGAAGAAGACAAGTACCTAAAAATTTTGTTAAATTTTATAGTTAGTTAGCTCTCTTTCTAAGGAATGTAATGAGGTGACAGTTTAAGTAAACGTGGTATACATGTCAGATATTGATTCATTAGGTTTTATGTGAAAGATTTCATATTCATATAGTAATATATTCAACTTAGATTACTTAACTTCATTCGCACCTTCATAAGTGGCACATAATCTATCCCATATTTCTTTACTAGTAGTAT
>NW_021582801.1:0-297 GCF_001605985.2 Dendrobium catenatum
TGAAAAATTAGTGCCCTAATTTAAAAATTCTTCCTACAGAAGAAAAGGGCAAGGCGAAACAAACTTTGAACTGCGGAAATAATGAAAGACAAAAAATCTCGTGGGCAGATCTGGCCCCTGAAGCATCAGACCAGGAAAGAGATAATGGTTAAATGCCTTATTTATGTCTTTCTTTTTTATTTTTTGTTTTTTTTTTCTTTTATTTTTTTTTTGGTTTTGTTTTCGTTAAATTTTTTCTCTCATCAACACACACATTCACCTTTCTTAAAATGAAAAATATACTTCCTGATTTTTCTT
>NW_021582802.1:0-461 GCF_001605985.2 Dendrobium catenatum
CTGCTGGTCATTACATTTAGGTTCCGTTTGGGACAACTTTTTACCTACGTTGCTTTTATGAAATGTAATCGAAGGATTGTTTGGAAGTCTAATTTATAACTCCGTCCTACAAGCTCATGCTGCTTCATTCTTCTTCGGTGTCTCGAAAAAAAATTCACGCACTTCGAATTAAGGATCTATTTGGGACAACTGTAATGATAAAAAATAAGAGAATCAATCCTATTATAGGTGTACCAACTTCATTTTTCCTAATGATAAATCATAAGAATGGTCACCAAATTTATCCAAATGGAGTGACTCATCCTTCATTTTAACTATCTTATAAGGGGTCAATAAAACAATAAACATGAGGACTTCTACAAGTTTTGTACTCAAGATAAAAAATGGTTTCAATAGCCATCACTAAAATTGAAAAGTGAAAGCACTAATACTCCCTAAAAGGATGGAGATTAAGGTTTCGT
>NW_021582803.1:0-629 GCF_001605985.2 Dendrobium catenatum
TGTTTTAATATGTTGGTTTATTTGGAGCAGTAGGAACGATTCCAAGCACGAGAACATCAAAATGGAAGCTAGCATTGTTATTTCTAAAGTGAAATTTAAGGTGACCTAACTTTTTGCTGCTAATTTGTTAACTTATGATTCTTTTAATGCCTATCATATGTTAGCCAGTGAGTTTGGGGTTACTTTAACTCCATTTTCTAAAAGGTGATGTGATTGAATTATCTATTGGAAGAAACCTGATATGGGTTGTTTTAAGCTTAATACTGATGGTTCTAAAAGTATTAATGATGCAGGTTGTGGTGGTATCATTCATGATTTTGAGGGAATGGTTAACATTGCTTTTGCGGGCCCTTTGAATGCCTCTTCTGTTATTCTAGCTGAGCTAGAAAGTTTATTTTATGGTGTCCAATTAGCCATCTCTAGTGATATTTCTAATTTATGGATTGAGATTGATGCTCTGCTTATTATTCATTATGTCAATGGTAATACTTCCTCTAATCCGGACAATTTTTACATTATTAGAAACATTAAAATGCCCTCTCCCGGATTCAGTTTAAAATTACTCATATTTTCAGAGAAGGGAATGTTGCTACGGATTCGTTAGCTAAGTTGGGTTGTTCTCTTAACCA
>NW_021582804.1:0-200 GCF_001605985.2 Dendrobium catenatum
CTTTTGTAACTGACAAGCATCACACAGGTAATCCTTAGTAAACACTTATTTGGGTATCCCTCTCACTAAGTCTTTTTAGGTGATCTTTCTAAGGCTTCTCATACTAACACGACACAACCTTTTATGCAAAACAAAGATTCATCAGCAATAGTTTTTAAGCAAAGAGCTATGTCAGATTTAATGAAATTTGAATCAAACAT
>NW_021582805.1:0-706 GCF_001605985.2 Dendrobium catenatum
TACTGAAAAAGGACTTGATTGACATCTAAAACGGGCTTCAAAAACTTATGATTTCAAAAGTAGTCGTTACTGTTCATACAGTACGATTACCAATCGTACATTATGATATTCATAAATAGACGTCGTCCTTGTACGAAGGTGTACGAACAGTTCAAAAATAATTCGTACTATACGATATAATATCGTACGGTATGATCCACAAAATACTATTCATACAGGACGATGGTCTGGACGAACAGATATCGTCTCTGTTCATCGTATGGTACGATTAATATCGTACCGTACGATGTGACAAAAATAAAGAGATCATCCAGGACGATTTCCAGGACGATCATACTTCGTCTATGTTCATCGTATGGTACGATCCGGTTCGTATAGTACGATGTTCAAAAATTAATTAGGCCTGGATTACACGCACTAATTACGGGTTAATTTATATAAGTATTAAAAAATAAATCGTATAGTACGAACACGTTCGTACAGTACGAACGGCGCAAAATCACTTACTCAAATTAAACTACGGCTAGGGTTTTGGATTTGAACATATCGTACAGTACGAATATATTCGTACAGTATGATCTATTCATAGTATCGTCCACATAGCTCTGATCGTACGGTACGAATTAAAATCGTACAGTACGATCTCCAGAGAAGAATTTCTATGCCATTTTGCATTTAAAAACAAACTCTCCCCCTGTGTGTGAGC
>NW_021582806.1:0-1148 GCF_001605985.2 Dendrobium catenatum
ATAGAGTGTTCTAAAAAACATTCATGGAAAATAAAATAAAAGATTTCAAACATAAAAATCTTACTGTAGAACAAAACTACTAAAATAACATAGAAAATAAAAATATTCACAACGAACAAAAATAAAACAAAGAACATACACGCATGCATTAACTATAATATAGACAAACATACAAAAAATATAAGACATAACACATACGTGAAGCTCATGAATGATTGATTTCATATGATATGAAGTAAATATCAAGCCCAAAACCACATGCTCCCACCAGGTCTTTTGTGAGAACCCTTAAATCCAAAGATCATAGAAAAACAAGTTGGGGAGCCCATGTGAGTTTGGGTCCCTTCTTGAATTTTTATAAATCATAAGAATGCATGTCATGCTGTGGTTGATGCAACTTAAGCCTCCTCATTAAATGTGTTCGACAGTGGATTGTGTAAGTGTGGCTAATGTGTCTTAAAATGCAATAGGAATAACATCTAATATCAGGAAAAGGGTTAACTAACCTATGATAGTTATGATTCATATTCCTAGGTTTATGAGATGCATGACATGATGAGTGCTTAAGAGTAGGTTTAAGTTTGAAAAGCCTTTACTTTTTCTAATAGTATTTCATTAGCATTTTCAAGAGTAAATATTTTAATTTTTAAGGAGTGCTCACTAAGATCTAAAATATTAATACATGCTTTTAACTTTTCAAATGATTTTTCTAAATCAAAATGCAATGCTTTCAAAGAATCATGTATTTTAGATAAAATAGTATATTTCTTATTCAATTCATCAAACTTATCCAGTAAAGCCATATAATCCTTATCTAAATCAGAACAATCTTTTCTGAGTATTTCATTTTCTTGTTACAGAACCAAGCATTCACTTTTCAAGCTAGCATGCTTCTTTTTCAATTTCTTGTAAGAATCATGAATCGAAACATAAAGTAATTCATTGTATGAAAGTTGACATACCTCATCTTGTTCAGACTAATCAAGATAGTTATTTGTCATTAAACATAGATTTGTCACCTCCTCTCCTTATTTTGTTCCTGATGAATCTGAAGCAGAGCCGGCTAAAAAGGCTTTTTGAGATCGTCGCTTGTCTTTATAGAAATTATTTTTTTCTTTAACCTTCTCCTTGCTTTGGTGATTGTTAAG
>NW_021582807.1:0-352 GCF_001605985.2 Dendrobium catenatum
AACTAGAAACAAATACTCTTCATCCTTCAATTAACTTTAGTTTTGAAATATTTAGCATCTAAAGTAATTGGAGAATTGACGTGAAACCCTAATTTAAGTCTAAGATCTTCGAAATCATCGTAATTGTCCAATCTTATGAATAATCTTAAATAATATCATGTGTAACAAAATTCTAGTTCTATAGTAGCTAACATAGCACAAAATGGGATAAGAAAACAAAACCCTAATCCCAAAGAAACATAATGAATTGTTTAATGGTTTGGATCTTTGTGCTGAATCACCTATGGCTTTTGTCGACCCAGTTCTATCGCCCATTCCTATGAGGTAGTAGGAAATTGAACCTCTTGTTGAT
>NW_021582808.1:0-328 GCF_001605985.2 Dendrobium catenatum
CTAAAAGCTGAAGATACGAAAAGAGGAAGCTTAGTTGGTGACAATAGTAATGACTTGTCAAGAAAATCACAAAGCTCACCAAAGCATAAGGAAAAGTGGAAAAAGGTAAAAATGCTAAGGATATTAATATTTCCTCTGACATTATTTGTTTTCAATGTAGGAAACCTGGACATATGAAAAATCAATGCCCTAATTTAAAAATTCATCCTACCAAAGAAAAGGGCAAGGCGAAGCAAAATTTAAATTGGGGAAATAATAAAAGGAAAAAAATCTCATGGGCAGATCTGGTTTCTGAAGCATCGGACCAATTGAGAGATAATGGTTAAAA
>NW_021582809.1:0-260 GCF_001605985.2 Dendrobium catenatum
ACTAAACCACTGGCCTTCGACACTTTCAGTTCTTTAACTACCATATTGGGTGTGATTGATATAAATGCATGAAACTTGATCTTTTAGTTACTTTCTTTTGCTTTTATTTTTTATGTTTAATTTATTTGGTTTGTTTTACTTGCTTTTGTTTTTTTTTTTCTTACTTAGTTTTCAAAATCATCACTACAATGATAACATATTCCATGCCCTTGTTTTTGAAAAGTTGTAGTCAATGTGTTTTTCATCTCTCAATCTCTTAG
>NW_021582810.1:0-350 GCF_001605985.2 Dendrobium catenatum
GGTAATATAATAACCATCAAATTAATTCATATATTACATTAAATAAATAAATAGATCAACTATAGCAATCATATTAATCAACCAGCATGTAATGAAAACTACAAAAAAATCAGCATACAAAAGTAAAAAGTAAACACCAGGCTAGATTAGATCTAGAGTTAGTTGTCATAGTAAACCTTTTAAAGTGTGTGTAGAATTGTTGTGTGGGTTGGATGTGTCCTAAACTAGAAAATTTGTTAAAGTTGACTAGTGTTCAAGTTTGTTGAAGGTCAAAAAGAAAATTTATTTTGAGTTTAAATAATAATGTATTAAATTTATTTTTAAAATATATTTTAAAGGTTGAATGGTTA
>NW_021582811.1:0-309 GCF_001605985.2 Dendrobium catenatum
AATGTGCTTATAGCACCAGAACAGAATTCATTGGATCTGGAACAGAACAGATATCAGATTTCAGATTGAGCTCATTTCAGATTTGCCAGACACTAACTGAATCTCATAGGATTCAGACCCCTTATAACTCCCTTTTTATAGCACATACAAATAGCATTTCAATTCAGAAGAAATCCGGGAAAATTCGAAATCAGACAAAAATCGGGCAGCACAACGATAGTAGACAGAATTTACACAAAATTTCCTGCAAAGAAAATTTACCAAATTCGCTTAGAATATAGATAATCACATTCCAGAACTTTTATTCTA
>NW_021582812.1:0-324 GCF_001605985.2 Dendrobium catenatum
TAACTTAGGTCTAACAACCTATTCACTAGACTCAACAGAGCTTATGCTAGCTTCTCAAACTATGAAGATCATTGAGAGTAGGAGATCAACATTAATTAATGATAATGATGCTAACCTTTATAGAATTGGCCAAAAGAATCAACCAAGAATGTATGACCTATTTGAGGTTATTTTTTTAGAGTATTAGTTGATGACATTAACCTTTATAGAAGTGGACAAGAAAATCCACTAATGATGTATGGCCCATCTAAGCTTATTTGTGAAAGTATTACTCGATGATGTTAACGTGTATAGAAAAGGCTGTGAGAATCTACCAAATTTGTA
>NW_021582813.1:0-274 GCF_001605985.2 Dendrobium catenatum
TAAACTTATTTCCATTTGATTTGACTAACGGCTATACTTTCATAATTAATACTCCTTCGATTTAAGCTCCTATGTCCAAAAATTTTTCTAATGATCAAATGATTATGAATCTTCCATTCATCACCAACATGTTGAATCCACCTAATCCCAAGATCTAGTAATTAGGTTCTATTGCATGTTTATCTTGTAAACGATGAGAAGATCCAAATTTATTAGAGCCCTCAAATCTATACCAAGAACATATATATATTAGGTAATGTAAACAAAGTGAGCA
>NW_021582814.1:0-219 GCF_001605985.2 Dendrobium catenatum
ACATTCTTTCCAAGTTAGATCTTGGGGCATCACAGATTGTTCTTGAGCAGTGGCTGAGGAAATATTGGGTGTTTTGGAGAAAGGAAAATTGGACTCGTTAAAGTTTGTGTGGCGTGAGATGATGGTTTTATTTGTAGTGGGGTCAAAGCATTTGTAACCTTTATAGGTGTCCGAGTAGCCAAGAAAATACAGGATTTTGCCTTGGGTTGAAGTTTGTTA
>NW_021582815.1:0-811 GCF_001605985.2 Dendrobium catenatum
CTGTAATTTTGAGCTTCTGTTTATTGGAGCTTTTGAAATTGACCATGTCGACTTCGTTTTCTTCTCCATTTCGTAGTTGCTGACACTTTGTACATATATGGGAAGTGAGAGATGAATAGTGAAATCCATGGATTTAATGCCATTATGTACTGTATATGATGACTGAAGTTGCTGTCACTTTGTATAAATTTGTTGTTCTTCATATTTTCAATTTTACTATAGAGATTTCCTAATCTCCTTATTATTTGCATTCACAAAATATGGGTTTGAATAACTTTTGCTTCATTGTCCTCAAATATGGTAGATATTGGAGTGAGATGCATGGTCAAACTCGAATGAAATATTTTGGTGGAAATTAGAGAACTTTAAAGCTTGAGAGAAATGGAATCAGGTTTTTGTTGTTGAAAGAGTGAACTGAAGCACTCTGTCTAGGGCTTAGGGGTCATGCATTCGACTTACACTATCATTTTAACGGAACATCACCTAAAATTACATGTTGATCATGAGTAATACCGATATTATTGACATGCTTACTAGTTCTTTTAAAATGAATAGAATTGAGGCGGTGGTTGCAATGAAATTTCACAAAGAGGATATAAGTCACTCACAAAGTATTCAAACTCCAACGAACAATCAATTAGGTGAGAATAATGGTTTAATAGTAGATGGTATGTGTGATGATTTCTTTTAAGCTCAGACTGAAGAGGAAAATAGTCTATCTTCTAGTTGGATTATTTATGACTGTATTTGGACAGTAAATGTATGCAAAAAGTGAGAAAAATTCTCTCAGAAAGGTCTTACAATCTTGCTA
>NW_021582816.1:0-270 GCF_001605985.2 Dendrobium catenatum
TGAAATTGGCATTCATTATGTTAAATGGGAGAAACTTTTCAATCCGATAATCAAAGGAGGTAGAGGTCTGTTCTCTCCTCTAACAGGATAGCTGATTTAAGAGCTAGAATTTCATGGAGGTTCTTTAATGAAAAAACATTTCTATTCAAAATGCTGGCCACAAAATATGGATACAGAATTGATGAAGGAAGATACAAGAAGAACCGTTCTCCCTCTTGGAAAATTATTAAAGGCGGTAGTAATGCTCTCCAACCATTTTTAAAATGGAGT
>NW_021582817.1:0-519 GCF_001605985.2 Dendrobium catenatum
TGGAAATCTTACACATGGATCTTTTTGGACCAGTTGGGACTGTAAGTCTAGGAGGGAAGGTATATGGATTTGTTATAGTTGATGATTACTCAAGATTCACTTGGGTTAGATTTCTATTTCATAAGAGTGAATCAATTGAGGAATTTAGAAATTTTTCGACTTGGATTTATAGGAAATTAGGGTGTAAAATTATTTCTATATAAAGTGATCATGGAGAAGAATTTGAGAATGAAAGATTTGAAAACTTTTGTAAAGATAAAGGAATTGATCGCAATTTTTCTGCACCCAGAACCCCTCAGCAAAATGGGGTAGTCAAAAGGAAAAATAGAACATTAATAGAGACCGCCCGAGCAATGTTGGCAGAATACTCACTACCTATATATTTTTGGGCTGAGGCGGTTAGCACTGCATGTTATGTTCTGAAAAGGGTGAATGTGAGATCTAATTTAAATAAAACAACTTATGAGTTGCTAAAAGGGAGCACACCTAATTTGTCACATTTGCATGTTTTTGGTTGCA
>NW_021582818.1:0-978 GCF_001605985.2 Dendrobium catenatum
GATTTTGTATATGGATCTTTTTGGACCAGTTGGAACTCTGAGTCTAGGAGGGAAGGTATACAGATTTGTGATTATAGATGATTATTCAAGATTCATATGGGTTAGGTTTCTATTTCATAAAAGTGAATCATTAGAGGAATTTAGAAATTTTTCGACTTGGATTCAAAGAAAACTAAGGTGTGAAATTATTTCTATACAAAGTGATCATGGAGGAGAATTTGAGAATGAGAAATTTGATGAATTTTGTAGGGAGAAAGGAATTGATCACAAGTTTTCTACACCTAGAACCCCTCAGCAGAATGGGGTAGTCGAAAGGAAAAATAGAACATTAATAGAAGTCGCCCGAGCAATGTTGGAAGAAATACTCACTTCGAAAATATTTATGGGCTGAGGCGGTTAGCACTGCATGTTATGTTATGAACAGGGTGAATGTGAGATCAAAATTAAATAAAACACCCTATGAGTTGCTAAAAAGACGAACACCTAATTTATCTCATTTGCATGTTTTTGGTTGCAAGATGTACATTCATAACAATTGAAAATCTGCCTTAGAAAAATTTGATCCAAAATCAGATGAAGGAATTTTTTTTGGATACTCAAGTGTTGGAAAATCTTATAGGATATTTAATAAAAAAACTTTGGTAATTGAGGAGACCACACATGTTGTATTTGATGAATCTGGAAATATGAAAGAGCCAAAAGTTGAAGAAGATGAGATTATAGATAACTCCCAAAAGTTTGATAAAATAAATTTGGAAGAAAATTTGGAGATAGAAAACCCTTTGCCTAGAGATTTGATATTTTCTAAAAAACAACCAAAGGGAATTGATTATAGGTGAACCTAGTGAGGGTGTAAGGACTAGGCGTGGATTAAATAAGGAAGTCAATCATTCAGCCTTCATTTCAACTATAGAACCCACAAATATTGATCAAACAATATCGGATGAATTTTGGATTTTGGCCATGCAAGAAGAGTTG
>NW_021582819.1:0-2165 GCF_001605985.2 Dendrobium catenatum
GTAAGAATATGTTAGAAGATTTAAATACATTTTTAAAATTAAAAGTGCAAGCTCTCGAGAAAATTAGGAAACCACCAACACTTGAAGATTTTACTAATCCTAATTTGCATCAAAAAATTTTACAGCCCAGGAAGAGACAGAGTAATTATAGAAGATTGAGAAATCCATTTCTTGGAGAAAAATATTATTTTTGTGGCATGTTTAGACATATAGCACACACTTATACCTTAGATAGGAAAACTCATTTTGTATGAAAACCTAAGATGCATAAACCTAAATATATCATACATGCATCTAGTTTTATTTTGTTAAAAGGAGAATCCAAACTTATTTGGATTCTCAAGTCTAACATTTGATAGTTTTGCAGGCATGCTCTCATACAAGGCCTCGTGAGAATATTTGGTACCAAGACAGTCATTGCCCAAAGCATATGACTAGAGACACTATATAATTTATAACGTTGGAAGCTAGGAATGGAGGCAGGGTTATACTTCGAGATAACACCAATAGAAAAGTGGTTAGATTATGTATGATTGGAAACTTCACAAAATTTTTGTGAACAGACATGTACGATCTGGAAACTTGGAAACTTATGAAGCTAGGATCATCCCATACGATCTTCGTGCGAGAATAGACCCGAGACGTTTATTCTTGTACGAACCTAGGATTGTCCCGAACGATCTTCGTGTGAGAACAGACCTGAGATGTTCATCCTTATACAAAGCTAGGATCATCTTGTACGATCTTCATATAAGAATAGACCTGAGACATTTGTTCTTATATGAAGCTAGGATCATTCAGTATGATCCATACTTAAAACAAATATTTTTATTTTTGTTTGTTCAACAGCTCGTTAGGAAAAATAACTAACCAGATCATCCCATACAAAGTAATATCGTACATTACAATCAGTTTAAAAAATATGAATTTTAAACTCCCCTCCGGTGTGTGTGCTCAGTTAATTACAATCACACTCTCACTCTCGCAGGCTCAATAAAATGAAAAATACATACTTCAATTACAATAAACTCTAAATTGATCTTGATTTGAAGTCTTCAATAATTCAAAGTATGATTCCTTAAAATGTTAGTACACACAAGAGCAAAATAATTCTTCCAAAATATGTTAATAGAAATAATAATCAAAGCAATAATATTTGGAATCATCAAAAATATACAAGTTGTAAGAATATCAAACATGCAAAACTAAATAGCAATTATCTCAATAATCTCCCCCTTTTTGATGATAGCAAAATAATTATTATTTGAATAAAATTGAAAATCCTAAATTTCTCCTTAACTCCCCCTAAATGAATAAGCATGTGAATATAAAGGAATTTCTATTAAGTACAAATCTATATTTTCTTAAATTTTTCATTAAACCACAAAACACTCCAGTCACAAAAACACTTCAAACAGAAAAATAGGAAATTAAAACAACTCTAATAAACACTAAAAATCAAATGCAAACAAATAAACAAATAATATTTCTCCCCCTTTTTGACAACAATAAAAAGAAGGAAGAAGAAAAAATAAAAGAAATATAAGAAGTCATATGAGAAACATTTGATAATTAATTTTGAAAGAGATTGAATTATAATTGTAATAAAAAGATTAATGTTTATTAGAGAAAAATAAAGATTCATAACATTTATATTAAAATATAACATAGACAAGATAAATATATCAAGATCATGAAATAATCTAGACAATTAGATAAGGAGAATTAATGTAAAAGTGATAAAATGAAGATTAATTAAAGTCAAATTCCAATACAAAATATAATTGAATATTATATTGATTTAAAATTGAAGATTAAAAGATAGAGGAAAGAACATTTTCAGTACACTTGTTTGGCAACATTGCACATCTTTTCAAATATTTGTGGCATACTTTATGCATCTTTTTGTATTTAGCCTAATTTTGTGTCTCTTTTTAATTTGCGAACCATTGTGCATTCTTTTGATTTCTGTACACTTGTACAATTCTTAATTTTCTTAATTGATCTTTCCAAAATCAATAATCTAAAAACTCAAAATTATCTAAGTACAAAGATAATTATATTAAAAAGATAAATAATAATTATTAAGACATCAAAATTATAATAATAATATTAAAATTTTGTATGCCTAAAAAGAACATGAGATTGATACCCTTAACTTGATC
>NW_021582819.1:2255-2702 GCF_001605985.2 Dendrobium catenatum
CTTAATAAAATTAATTTTTGTAATTCAGTTCATATTATAACACTTTTTAGATCAATTAAGTCAAGATTATCATATAGGTAAACTAACATTTCAAATAGATAATAAAATCAACTAAACAAAACAATATATTTTTTATTGATATAAAAAAATTATATAATGAAGCACAACTGATATCTATACATAAAACTTAAAAACAAGATAACATAATAATAAGAACAAAAACTAGAATAAAAAACAAGTACATAAAATATTATACAAACACAACATATAAATCATCACATCACATCTCGAAGGACTGGCAAAGGTAACACTCAAGAAGTACATCTATAGATCTGAGGGCCCTGATTTGGAGGAGGTGGCTAGTTGAAGATAGAAAAATAACTATTCATCATAGCCATGTTGGTGTTCATCGAGTCAAACTGACCTCGAATCCAACCCATGTCTTGT
>NW_021582819.1:4614-12345 GCF_001605985.2 Dendrobium catenatum
TCATTGAATTAATTAAAAATAATTGAAAATTCAAAAAATTCCCAAACACTTGGGAATATCTTCTTAGGTCATTCTTGACCTTTGGAGTTGATTTCAAAAAGTTGGGAGTTCATTTGTGGTAAGATCAATTAAAAGGGCCTTAATTAAACAATTTCCAAAACAAATCAATAAATACATAAATTTTTGAAAAATCATAATTAATTCTAGAAAACTCCAAATTGAACAAACTAAAAGGAATTCAACTCAAAATTAAATATAATATTTATTAAAAAATTTAAACTTCCAGAAATCATTCAAATTCAAAAAAGTCAAATTTTGGTCAAACTTAAGTCAAAATCGAGTCAATACTTCAAACCTTCATAACTAATTGTTAAAAAATTCAAATACAACAAACTTAGTGTCTAACAACTCATCTTAAGGTCTAATATTTTAATAAAATATAAACTTTCCGAAATTTAACCTTAATAAAAAAGTCAACTTTTAACCATTAATTAAATGATTAAAATAATTCAGAAAATGTCTAAAACTTAAAAATCACTCTAAAACTCTAGAAATATTTAATTAAACTTAAAATGAGTAATCAACCAACTTTAATTATAATTCATTAATTTTTAAACCTTAATCAACTTTAGTCACTTAATCCTACCAGGTACCACTAGGTAAAACCCAGGCCTACGAGGCTATTAAATTAACCCCAAGGATGGTGAAATAAACTTCACGGCCTCAGTGAGCAACAAAGGTGGTATCTAACAAATAATTAAAATCAATCTTAAAATCAACTTTAAATCATTAATACTTAAACTCAAACTTAAATTTTTTCCTTAAGCCTTCCAACTAATCAAACTTTAAGCAACTTCAATCAAATATCCTACATAGAACATATCCAAACCACACAACCTTTCGCACCCACTTTAGATGATTTGCTAGGACAACCAACTCTAGTTTTAAGATATGTCGGTGTTTACTTTTATATAGTTATGTGCCGTATTTTCTGTGGTTTTTCACTGCATGTTGTTTGCTAGCTTAGAATTGATGTGTTTATTTACTTACTTTTCTACACTCTATGTTGTGATTAATTGAGCACTTTAAATTTCAAATATTAACTGCTTCAGATTGATTATAACTGCTTGAGAATAAATATAATTGCTTGGAATTATTTATATAACTGTTGATTATTATGATAACCCTGTAGGATCGACTTTAGAATTTTTTTTTATTTTCTAAATGTAATTTGATATAATTTGAGTTGTACTTTAAAGTACTTTGAGAATGGGATGTTAGACATCCAATTTGGAATCCAAAGTGGAAGGGACATCCCTTAGGGAGAGTCCCTTTTCATTTAGAGCTCCAAATTTGGATGACATTGAAAATATCCAAAGAAAAAAGATAACACCCTACCCAAGGGGGAGTTTCTTTCCATTTGGATATCTGAATCCGACAATCCAAGGAGCTGCAAAAGGAAAAAGAAGTGGATAGCGAGAAGACTCATTCTCAAAGTCACTTGAGTCTTAGGATTAGAAATCCAGGTTATTGTCAGTGGTGCCCGGCCACTTTACTTTTTTGCAGACCCTGGTTTATAATATTAAGTGGCACTTGCCATATTGATATTTAATTTGAGCATTTAATTTAATTGATTTGTTTAATTGATTGTGTAATATAATCACTTGCTTTTTCTAGTCTTTTTATTTGTATGTCATGTTTGTTTTAGCCTGGAAGTTGCTTGTAGGCTCATAAGGACCCGTATAAAATTTTTCTACTTTAATTAAAATTAAAAGTTTTTAAGATAACCTAAAAATTTATCAAACTTAAGAAGTAAACCAAGGACCGTCGGGAGTTCGCATACATATTTGTTGCATCTTCTTTCCTTTTGCTAGGCACCTCCCTGCCTGCGGGTTTTGGCAGACCACCTGGCCTATGAGGGTGCATATCTGTCCAAGGAGAATCAGTGCATCTTTAGGATAAAACTATTTTTAAGCCTGATTTTAAAATTTCTTCATTTCAAATTTAAATCATTTAATTGAGTTGATATGCATGCATTGCATTAGTAACAAATTAAATATCTAAATTTTAATTGCATATGTTTATACATCAAAGGGCCAATTAGGATCAGCTCTAGATGTCGGCCCTAACTCCTCAAACTTAATCTAATTAACATCCCTACAACTCAATATTAAAAGATCGAACCCATGATTTTAAAGCGCCTAGGTGGTCTAGTTGGCTCCCGAATCTAGGATGGGGTAAGTCCAGATTTGTATTGCATTAGCTAGGTTCATGTCACAAATTTTCAGTATCCACTTTAGACTTAGGTTCTGAGTTAAGCTCAGACTATAAGATCTCAACTTCCGGGAATTAAATCCCAATAATCTAATAAAATTGACCACTCAAACTTAAATCTCTTTCAATTCAAATTCAAGCCCAACATTTAGGATAGATTGAGGCACTTCTGAATTATTTCAGAATCCCAAGTGCCTCCTACACTTCTTCCTTTGACTCTAGAAATAAGTGCTCAACATTGAACTATTTTCCATTGAAATTTCCAATCCTTACCTCCTTTGACATCGATCTCTGAGTTCTTAAATAAAATTTTTATCGTTATTTTAATCGAGAGTATTCGTAGGAAACTCCGATTTCCTACAATGTAATTAACTATGAGGGCTTGCGCTCATAGGAGATTTAGAAATCCATAATAGATTTTTAAAATTCAAGATTTTAAAACTTCAATTAATTATCTTTGGGAAATCAAACAAAAAAATGGTGATCATTATTATTGTATTTGAATAATAGGCAATGAGTGATATTTTCTTCCTTCGGGGATACACATCAGTCATTATTGTGAATTCGAGTACAAAATTAATGATACCATATCCAAATTATAATATCTAAATACTTGATTGAACAACATTTTGATCCTTTAGGATCATATGTAGTTCTCTCCCAAATTTGGCTATGATATTTAGGATCAAATTTATAATCCTAAATCAAAACTTATTAAGGGATTTTATTTTGACCTTTCAAGGTGATATATTATCATTAATGGAAGTTTGATTTCAGAATTAAAATTCAAATTATTCCCAAAGAAAATTAATCTTTTTCAAAACTATATATATTTTCAATCAAACAATAACATGCAATACTAACCGCTTTAGCCCAAAAATAATTAGGAAGTTAATATTCTGCCAGCATGGCTCGAGCGACTTCTATTAATGTTCTGTTTTTTCTTTTGACTATCCCATTTTGCTGAGAAGTTCTAGGTGCAGAAAAATTATGATCAATTCATTTCTCTTTATAAAAATTATCAAATTTTTTATTTTCAAATTCACCGACGTGATCACTTTAGATTGTTAAAATCTCACATCCTAGTTTTTTCTGAATCTAAGTCTAAAAATTCTAAACTCCTCAAATGATTCACTCTTATAATATAAGAACTTAACCCAAGTGAATCTTAAAAAATCATCTACAATCACAAATTCGTATACCTTCCCTTCTAGACTTACAGTTCAAATTGGTCCAAAAAGATGCATATGTAAAATCTCCAAAGGTTTACTAGTTTTAAGATCCTTATTAGACTGAAAATAGGACTTCACATGTTTTCCTAATTGGCATGCATCGCAAAGGTGATTCTTAGTAAAGTCTAATCTTGGTATTCCTCTAATTAATTCCTTTTGAGTAATTTTACTAAGATTTTTTATGCTAGAGTGATAAAGTCTTCTATGTCATAACCATGATTCATCAGAAATGGTTTTCAAACAGAAAGTATTAGGAGTTTTAATAAAATTTAAATCTAGAATATAAATATTATTTACCCTTAAACCATGCAAAACATTATTACCATATAGGTTTAATATACAGATAATAGGAAAAAATTTTACACTATATTCTTTATCACATAGCTGGCTAATACTCAACAAATTTTGCTTTAAGCCTTCTACAAGTAGCATATTTTCAATGAAAAAAGCTTGCAAGTTTCCAATCATACATGATCCAACCATTTTCTTAGTGGTGTTATCTCCATGTGTAACTCTGTCTCCATTTCTGGCTTCGAGCGATATAAATTGCTTAGTGTCTCTAGTCATATGCTTTTGAGCATCCACTGTTTGCGTACCAAATGCTCTCACGAGATCTTATATGAGAGCGTGCCTGCAAAACTATCAAATATTAGACCTGAGAACTCAAACAAGTTTGGGTTCTCCTTTTGACAATTTAAAAATAGATGCATGTATGATATGACTTGAGTTATGCATCTTAGGTCTCCACAATAAATGAATTTTTTTATCCAAAGTGCAAGTATGTGCAATGTGTCTGATAATGCCACAAGAATAATATTTAATTTCAGGAAATGGATTTCTCAATCTTTAATAATTACTCTATCTCTTCCTAGGTTTTAAAAATTTTGGATACAAAATAGGATTAGTAAAATCTTCAAGTATTTGTGGTTTTCTATTTTCCTCAAGAGCTTTTACTTTCAATTTAATAAATATGTTTAAATCTATTAACACATTATTACTATAATTCAAATAATGTTCTTTATTCTCTGATTCATCCTTAAAATTATTAAATTCTTTTTATAATTGAGCATATAATGATTTTAAAATATCATTCTTCTTATTCAAGTCATCAAATTCATCAAGTAAGCTCATGTGGTTATTATCTATCAATGTATGATCATTTCTAAGAATTTCATGTTCTCTTTGTAATTCTTGCATTTCTAAATTCAGCTAGCATGCATTTTTTTAGCTTTCTATATACATCATAATTTCTTTCAGAAACTTCTAACAGTTTAGCATAGGTTAAGTCACATACATCTTTTTGATCTGACTTATTAAGATTATCAGCCATTAAGCACAAATTGGTAACTTCCTCCTCCTTTTATGTTTCTAATGAATCCGAAGCTGAGTTTGCCCAAAAGCTCTTTGGAACTCTTCTTGCTCTTCTTCACATTTAGTTTCTCCTCTACCTTCTCCTTACTAGGAGTGGATTTTAGGTTTGGTCAATCAAATTTTATGTGTCCAGGTTTCTTGCATTCATAGTAAATTACATCATTACAAACCTTAACATTCTTATTAAACTTACCTTTATTCCACTATTGACGTATCCTCTACTTCCTTTTAAGAAAGCTCTTGAATTGCCTAGTCATTAAGACAATGACTTCCTCATCCTCAGGTTATGAAAGATCATTCTTTGATTCCTCCACTTTCAGTGCAATGTTCTTCTCCTTTCGTTGTTCACCTGCATCAATCTTTCTTTGACTCACTCCTTGCTCATAGGTAATTAGTGAACCAAAAAAATTATCAATAGATTAAATATTCAAATCTTTAGACTTTGTAATAATAGCTATTTTGCATCAAAAGTAGTAGGCAAACAACGAAGAATTTTATTAACTATTTCAGCGTTCGTTAGTTCCATACCTAATACATACAAAGAAGTGACTATCTGAGTGAATCTTTTGTAAATGTAAAAAATAGATTCATTGGATTTCATACAAAACAATTCATAGTTATGTAATAAGATGTTTAATCTAAATTATTTTACTTCATTAGTCCCTTCATAAGTAATACAAAATCTATCTCATATATCATTTCCACTTTTGCAAGTACCCGCATATTGTCTTCTGATTTAAGTGCACAAAAGAAACTATTTAAATATTTCTCATTAAGTTGTGCTAAGTCACGTTCTTTTACAGTCTAATTTACAATGGGTGTTTTAACTGTAATGTCATCAAGTAATCTAGTTGGATTTGTATACCCTTCTTATATTAAGATCCACCTATGATAATCTAATGATTGTAAAAATGTAGACATGCGTGTTTTCAAAAATTGAAAGGAATATTGTCAAACAAAGGATGTCTAGTGATTAAATATCCTTCAGGTGTGTTCTAGTTTTCAAAAGTAATCATGCTCATTTTTCAAAAAGTAGTCTAAACTTATGGTTTTGAAATAATGCTAAGATATTATTTGTTGAATCTTGAATAGGTTGTTAAACCTAAGCTTATGTCTCAAAGCTAACCAAGACAGGGGGTGAATTTATAATTTTAAAAATTCTCTTAAATTTTAAAATTTGAAACTAGTTAACAATTTGCAGCAAGTTAATTGAAGTTATTTGAAAGCAAATTTTTCAACCACAAAATTAAAATTGTAGTAAGTAAGGGAAATTTAAATGACACAAAGATTTATAGTGGTTTGGTCAAACACGACATATATCCACTCCTTGAAGACTCCCTCTTTAGGTATTACACTATTATCAAAAGTGCTTTCCTTTAGACCCCATAGCAAGGCGAAGAAGCCTTTACAAACCTCTCTTTCACCAAATCCCAATGCGGTAGAGAACCGTCGTCCTTTCACACCCTCAAAGTATAAGCAGAGAACCTTCGTCCTTTAACACCCTCCAAGTATAGGCAGAGTACCTTCGGCTGTTCACACTCTCCAAGTGTTGGCAGAGAACTATCATCCTTTTACACCCTCTAAGTGTTGGCAGAGAACCAACGACTGTTCACACTCTCCAAGTGTCAGCATAGAACTGTCATCCTTTCACACCCTCCAAGTGTCGGTAGAGAAACGTCCTCTATTCACACTCTCTAAGTGTTAGTAAAGAATTGAATCTTCTTCAAAGATCTTCTCACAAGCAATCTAGAAAAACACAAATCAAACAGAGATCCTCACATTTAAGTAATCTTGTGAACCCTTCACACTCCACTAGCAAGAAATCTCTCTCAAACACTCTCTCACGTTCTCCCCTTCAATTACCCTTAAAAATTATGAAGCAAAGATTAAAAAGTATATTCTAGCGTTAAGTTTTTAATGGACCATTTATATAAAAGACATGAAAAATCATCCAAAAAATTGAATTTTTTAATTTTGAGCATACACGATTGTACAGTATGATCGTATGTTCGTACTTACAAATAGTTTAAATACTATTGCATACAAACCTATTGTAAATCAGTACGAAATCATTTCGTATCTAATCATCGTCCGATATAAACCAAGTTCATCCGAGATGAATAGTTAGAAAATTTCAAAATTATTCTGTACAAAACATTGAGACGAAATGAGCAAAAATGGACCCAAAATGTTCATCCTTGTACGAAACTATAATTGTCCCGTATGATCCATACTTAGAAAATAAATTTATGCGAGAACGAACCCAAGATGTTCGTCCTAGTACGAACCTTGGATTGTCCCATACGATATTCGTGTGACACCAGACCTGAGTCATTCGTCCTTATACGAAGCTAGGATCATCCAGTACTATCTTTGTGCAAGAACAGACCCGAGACATTCATCTTTGTATGAAGCTAGGATCTCCCGTATGATCTTCATGAGAGAATAGACCCAAGACATTCATCCATGTACGAAGCTAGGATCGTCCCATATGATCCATACTTAAAAAAAATATTTTCATTTATATTCGTTCACTGCTCGTCAGGAAAAATAATTGTCCAGATCATCCCATACGAAGTGATATCGTACAGTACGATCAATTTAAAAAATATGAATTTTAAACTTCACCGGGTGTGTCTGTGCTCAATTACTCAATTACAATCACACTATCTCAGACTCAATAAAATGAAAAATACATACTTCAATTACAATAAACTCTAAACTGATCTTTATTTAAAGTTTTCAACAATCCGGAGTATGATTTTTCTGAAATATTAGTACACACAAGAGCAAAATAATTCTTATAAAATATGTTATGAGAAATAATAATCAAAGCAATAATATTTGGAATCAT
>NW_021582820.1:0-290 GCF_001605985.2 Dendrobium catenatum
AAGTACTATCAGTAGAAGATTGATGTTACTATCTGTTGTGTGTAATGTCGTTCGTGACGTTCGTTTTGCTTTGTAGTTTTGCATTGTATTTTCTTTTGAGTTTTTTCACTCTCTGTACGTTGTTGTAGAAGAACACTTGTTTTTGTATCCCTAAGTTTACTAGGGAGTTGTCGTACTGTTTATATAATACAGTAATGTGATGATTGCTTTGTCATTGCACTGTCCCTCTTATTCAAGCTTTTTTCTATGATTCGAGAAATACACAACTAATGTTGTATCTCAATCAATAG
>NW_021582821.1:0-623 GCF_001605985.2 Dendrobium catenatum
GAGTAGGAGTCCGCTGACGAGCAGAAGTCCGACGACAGGGAGAAGCCCGACGTCGGGTAGAAGTCCGTTGACGAGCAGAAGTCTGACGACAGGGAGAAGTCCGTCATCAGGTAGAAGACCGACGAAAGTTCGTCGACGAGCAAAAGTCCGACGACGAGTAGGAGTCCGCTGATGAGCAGAAGTCCGACGATAGGGAGAAGTCCGACGTCGGGTAGAAGTCCGCTGACGAGCAGAAGTCCGACAACAGGGAGAAGTCCGTCGTCGGGTAGAAGTCCGCTGAAAGTCCTGCAAGGCAAAAGTTCAGTGAGAGGAGGAAATTCAACATCAAGTAGAAATTTAACTTTGTGCAGAAGTTCGATGGAAGTCGATTGACGACATTCTGGCAACGTTAACCAAGGGTGTAAGACCTATCCAAGGTTGTATGTTATAGCATTTGCTCGATGTTGTTAACATATATTGGATCCACCAAAGATGTGAGACCTATCAGAGGTTGTATGTCGGAGCTTTTTCTCGATGACATTAACCTGTGTGGAAGAGGCCGAGAGAATCCACCAAGGATCTAAGACCTATCTGAGGTCGTATGTCAGAGCCCTGCTCAACGACGTTAACCTGTGTGGATGAGG
>NW_021582822.1:0-483 GCF_001605985.2 Dendrobium catenatum
ACATTTACATTATATTTCACAGAAAGAAAATGAAAATATAGACCACATGCAGGGTTATCCTAAGCAGTTTATAATAAAAAAAAATCATCCCAAGCAGTTATATATATTTTCATTTGGAATTAAATCCACCAGTCACACTTGGCCACATTCCTTTTTATTTGGGGGCTAAGCAGCTGAACCACCTGTAGCACATATATGTAATTATTAATTAATTTGCCCCCTTTACTGCTCTGCACGAATGTGGCCACCTACAGAAAATCATATTAACAATCCAGTTCGCTCCTAACCTATGGATAATCTAATCGT
The DNA here is from genome assembly GCF_001605985.2 of Dendrobium catenatum. Lineage (NCBI taxonomy): Eukaryota > Viridiplantae > Streptophyta > Magnoliopsida > Asparagales > Orchidaceae > Dendrobium > Dendrobium catenatum. Next base: position 307 of record NW_021582822.1, read on the forward strand.
CAATCAAATTACATCACAGAGTGCAGTAAAAGTAAGTAAACAAACACACCAACAGTTTTACATCCAACATGCAATGAAAGCCGAGAAAAAGCCCGTTACAGAGCAGTAAGGAAATAAACACCGGCCTAACCTAAAGCTAAAGTCGGTTGTCCTAATAAACAATTCTAAATGTGTGTA
>NW_021582823.1:0-312 GCF_001605985.2 Dendrobium catenatum
ATAATTGAAATCAATGCACAAAATAGAAACAATATGTAAGAAATCATATTCATATAAATCAAAATTTATCATACAAATTCTTGTTATTAACTTCTATATCGAGTGAATCGAACCTATCATATGCTTCATATATTGTGTATCTTTAATTAATCATATACTATGTATTGTATCAGTACACATACAACATCAATATCGTTGCATATCAATCACTAATCATATTTCTATTATCATTCAATATGTCAATCAATTATATTAGTTAATTAATCGCATCGATAAATCAATCTCGTCTATATCAGATATCATGTGTTATAT
>NW_021582824.1:0-289 GCF_001605985.2 Dendrobium catenatum
AGATAGGCCTAAAAATATTTGACTAAAAAATATTTAAAATGATATTTTTTTTATTAAATAACTTTACCAGAAAAATAATTTTATCCAAAAACAATTTACAACTACATTACAAATAACAAGAATATGTAACAAATTATATATATTATAAGATGCAAAGTAAAATATTCTTTATTTTCAAATGACATGCCAAATCATTATAACAATTAAAATGCTAATATTTATTTATTACTTAAAAATATTAATCACATTTTAATATTTAACAAAAAAACATTTTTAAAAAAAAATTACA
>NW_021582825.1:0-246 GCF_001605985.2 Dendrobium catenatum
AAATCATCGTTAAATAGCGAGGGGGCTGCTCGACTCTGCCACGTTCGATCCCACACACGACTCTCTCCCACTGCCGAGCTCTGCTTCCGTCGCTGCTTCCACGACCGAACCCCTCTTCCACGACCTCTTCTCCGTCCCGATTCCTCCCTCTCCCGCTCGCTGCTTCCTCTCGCACGACCCCATCTCCACTGACGATCTCCCTCCATCTCCGTCCACACCAAGCCGACGCCTTCTCCCTTCCTCTCT
>NW_021582826.1:0-305 GCF_001605985.2 Dendrobium catenatum
ATCTTCGTGCCTATTGAGAGAATAGCCAAGGAGAGAGTGGAAGAGAGCATTCAAGGGAGGATTCCTACCACTGGAGCAAGAAGGCTTCACTTGGATTTTAAAGGTAAGAGTCTCTACTTGTGAATTGGGATTACTTCACTCTTTTCCTTCTTCCTTCTAGATTCTTGTGAGAAGATATTTCAAGGAGATCCGGTTCTCTGCCGACACTTTGAGAGTGTAAACAGTCGTAAGGTTCTCTGCCTACACTTGGAGAGTGTGAACAGCCGAAGGTTCTCTGCCCACACTAGGATAGTGTGAAAGGACGG
>NW_021582827.1:0-494 GCF_001605985.2 Dendrobium catenatum
ATTCTTATAGATTTCTATATAAAAAATATTATATAATTAATAAATATTTAGATTGTGAGCAAATTAAATCATGCAAGTAATATTAGTGGACGACTAATATACTCTGACGATAATGTAAAATCCTTCAAGTTGTCCATCTTGGTCCATCTTTATCTCAACGTTTGATTAAACTTGAGTTGTGAAATGTAAATTCCATAAGTAATTATAATGCACATCATTACACCTGAAATACTTAGCACATAAATTAAAACATCCAAGCATATGCTTGTTATCATCAAAATAAGTCATGAGGTAGATAATATCAGAAATCTCCCCATTTTTTAGGATGACAAACTTATGTTGGGTATAGTTATAACAAAGGTGCAAATTGACCCTTTATCATAACTTTTAAGCATTAGAAAAATATATATAATAATTGAGAAATATGCAAATAATTCTCCCCCTAAATATATGCATATAAAATGAATTATGAACAACATATATAGTTCTTCTCC
>NW_021582828.1:0-267 GCF_001605985.2 Dendrobium catenatum
CATGTTGAAAAATCTCTAAACTCCTCAAATAATTCACTCTTATGAATTAAAAAAATTAATCCATGTGAATCTCGAGAAATCATCAACAATCATAAATTCATATACATTCCCTCCTAGACTTATAATGCTAACCGGTCCAAAAAGATCCATATGTATAATCTCTGATAGTTTACTATTTCTAATATCCTTATTTGAATGAAATAAGGACTTTACCTAATTTCTTAGTTGACATGCATCACAAAGGTGATCTTTAATAAATTCTAGTTT
>NW_021582829.1:0-1213 GCF_001605985.2 Dendrobium catenatum
TATAGAGGGTCTTCTAGAAATCCATGGTTTATCTTTTCGATTTGTCAGGGATTAACATTTCTTCTGCCCTAGCTTTGTGCTTTCATGGGCTTGATGAAGAATCCATATTGGTGACCTAAATCATTTAAAATGACATTAGGTCGGTGGCAAATAGTCATCTGTCCAAAGCTTTTTGCATAGCGGACTTTGATGATGACAATATTCCCTTTGTTCGGCCTATGATTTTGCAAGAACTGTGGGATAACTTCTTCGATCATGAGCTTTGTGCTTTGACGGACATGTTGAAGAAAAGAAGCTCCTTCGATCTTAGCTTAGTGCTTAATAGATTTATTGAAGGATAATGCTTCCAAATTTGATAGGAATTTTTATTGTGGCTTGGTGCCTTTGACTTGATTGAGATTTTTCTTCTGAATTTTATCTCAGTCTATTTGTTAGTTGAGAAAATCTTCAAAATTTGAACTGTCTTGATTTGTTAAATTTGACAAACATCAAGCTTAGTAGTATTTGTCATCGGGCTAACAAAATAGGGCTTTCCTACTACGACCTCTTATCATGGCTTGTTGAGTAGGTAAAGCCATCAGTGACTCGGCCGTATATAGGCTTGTTGAGACTGATATTATATCTATTTAAGCACTGGACTTGTACTATAACAATCCATACTTGTCAAATTTGATTTGTTGAAGTTGTAAGATCAAAATTTCTTCTCAATCTGAACTTCGAGATTTTGGCAAAATTTTTGCGATGATCGTATATTCGCTTGCTTGAAGGCACCAGCTTCTGCCCCATATTTATGCTGTTGTAGCTTCATAAATAATTTTAAATATTTATTTGGGATCAACGATAACCCAAATAAATATTTAAAATGTCCCCTGCCTTAGAGGGAAATTTTATCTGTTATCAGATTTTTGGCATTTTTAAGTTTAAAAATGCCCCGTCTTGTGGGAGAATTTCTAAGATAACTTAGAATTATTCTTTTATTGCAGGAGAACGATCTTCAACTTATTTTTCTTAAGAATGATATTTCTTTAGATATCTCACATTGATCGGGGGCATAGGTCGTCGACCTTCTAGATCAATGAGTTGATATGCTCCTCCTTGGTACACCTTCTCGATGACAAAAGGGCCTTCCCAATTTGGTTCAAATTTACCACCAATTCTTCGATGTGGGATAATTGGTCTTCTCAGCACCAGGACCAATTCTCCTTCTTGAAAT
>NW_021582830.1:0-224 GCF_001605985.2 Dendrobium catenatum
TCTTAAGTCATATTTATGAGCACAAACATGTTGGTCAACATGACTGGCTTCGGCTGACCGCGTCAGGCCTACGACGTCAATCCCGACATCCCGCACGCCTACGCCCGTGTGAGCCGGGAGTTCGCCTGTTCGTGCGTGTGAGCCGAAAGTTTGCCTGTTCGCGCGGACCGATTGGTCGATTCTGTTCGCGCGGGTAAGCTCAAGTCCGATGTTGCGCGCACCTT
>NW_021582831.1:0-205 GCF_001605985.2 Dendrobium catenatum
AGGGGACCCAAGCAAGAAGAAGAAGAAGAGAATGATTTGAGGGAAGAAACTCCTCCATGACCACCGCCGGAATTCTGCCCGGCGCCCGAGTGACACGGAATTCTGCCGATGCCCGAGTGACCTGGTTAAGAGTGTAGATGTATTAGATTTGATCTATACTAAAAAAAGTAGAGATAGACTTAAATAGACTTGGTTTATTATAAAA
>NW_021582832.1:0-243 GCF_001605985.2 Dendrobium catenatum
CTCGCTCAATTTTGAACAAAATCATTTTCACCACAAGCAAGCACTTTGCCACCGCCTCAGCCGATCACCACTAGTCGCTCAGAGACGGCCACCACCTTCCACTGAGCGTAGACCACCACCTTCCGCCAGTCGCTGCTACAACTTTTGGTTGCACCGACTGCCGACCACCACCAACCACCCACAATCAGCCGCCAGTTGCCACCACCACCAGCCTTCCACCAGCGCCTCCACCCGTCGCCACTA
>NW_021582833.1:0-1117 GCF_001605985.2 Dendrobium catenatum
ACTCTTCCTCCTTTTGGGCAACTTCCCTTCCTCAAGAGATTAAAACTTAAGGAGATGCCAAAAGTAAAATGTCTGGAAAGTAAATTTAATGGGAATGATAAATACCATGCCTTTCCATCGCTACAGTATTTACGTATTGAGAGTTTAGAATCATTAGAGGATTGGTTTGAGGCAGGAGTAGCTGCTGAAGATGGATGTTTGTTTCCTTGCTTAATTGAACTGGAGATATATAACTGCTCGAAGTTGAAAGAGTTGCCCTCTTTGCCTCCTAAGCTCAAGAAATTGCATATATATGACATGGGGTGGAAGACTTTGAATTTTTGTAGCAATTCAAATCCTATTCCCCTTGAAATATTAGAGGTCTTGGACTGTCCTAACATTATATCTCTTCCTCTGGCTGATGAAATAGCAAGGCTTGCAGCACTAAAATACTTGAGAATTAGAAAGTGCCCTAATCTGATCTCTCTGGAAAGATATCGAGAAGTCGAGACCACTAATAATTGCCAGCTCATGCTCGACAATCTTGAGATAAATGATCCATCCGTGTTGCTAATGGAGCCAATGAGAAGTATCGCCTCCTTAAAAACGCTGACTATTAGGGATAATGATGAGGTGGTTTCATTTCCAAATGAGGTGGAGCAGTGGTTTCTGACTGTTAGGTCTTCTCTTTCTTACCTGTTTATTTATAATTTGAAATCCTTACAGTCTCTCCCTTCCACCTTCGAAAGCTTATCTTCACTTCAGTATCTATATATTGGGGACGTTCCTATGCTTCGGGAATTACCGAACCTTCCTCCCTCTTTGGAAAGTCTATATATTTGTAGATTTCATCCAGAGTTAAAGGAGCGCTATGGAGAGGACGGAGGACCCGATCGGCACAAGATTGCTCACATTCCTAATATCCGTTTATATATATATGAAATGTGAAGCATGAATCAGTTTGTATGTACTCAACTATCTCAGCATGAATCAGTTTGTATGTACTCAATTTTATTTATGTATCACTTCATGGTCCTTTTATATACTAGTACAAATACATCTACACATGGTACATATGATCATTAGTATTCTCCATTGCTAAATGAACAATCTTCCTACTTGTTTATCAGAAGAACAT
>NW_021582834.1:0-242 GCF_001605985.2 Dendrobium catenatum
GAGGCCTATTTATAGGTTTTGGAGAAAAAAGGGAGAATTTACTGCAAATTTCGTAACTATCCTTTTTTGGAAATTTTTTAACAATTTTTTGCAATTTTTTGGGATTTTTTCGACCCAAAAATAGCAAAAAATAGCTATTTTCGTGCATGTGGGGCCCACAAGGTCGGTGGGCCGAACCGACACATCTTTTTCCTCAAAATCGCGCGGACAGCGCACTGATCCGCGTGATTTTTCACGCGGAT
>NW_021582835.1:0-313 GCF_001605985.2 Dendrobium catenatum
GCTCTAGCAAATACTTCAAGCTCCTCTGATCCGTCCGTACGATAAAGTGCCTTCCCAAGAGATATGGCCGCCACTTTTGAATAGCCAAGACAATGGCCATCAATGCTCTTTCATACACTGACTTCAATCTAGCCCTGGTTGAAAGTACTTAACTGAAGTAAGCTATTGGCCTGTGATTCTGCATCAGCACTGCACCTAGCCCATATCCTGATGCATCTGTCTCTACTACAAAGACCTGACCAAAGTCTGGGAGAGCTAGAACAGGAACCGTCGTCATGTCTTCTTTTAACCTCTCAAACGCCTGAGTGGCTGC
>NW_021582836.1:0-265 GCF_001605985.2 Dendrobium catenatum
CATAATTTTAAAGTATGACACATTAACTTAATACCTTGGTGTATTATTTTTTTCTAATGACATTTTTCCTGAAATCGTTGTGGACAATATTTGGCTTTGGCCATTTTCCTTATTAATTTGGTATTCTACTAGAACTCTAATAAACATACTCTTAACAAATTAATCTCAACCTTCCTGTGGTTTAGATGCACTTGACTTTCGTGGTAAGTCACGTAAGCCTTGCTTACCTGGTCCTTTTTAATTTGAGAATGTCGCAAAAAAAAAT
>NW_021582837.1:0-203 GCF_001605985.2 Dendrobium catenatum
TAGATGTTTTTTAAAAAAATAGTTTTCCATAATGTAAACAATCATTAAACAAAAAAAAAGGGATTTTTCAAAGATAAGTTTTAAATCTTTTGTTAGCTAAACTAATGGTAATTTGTTTAGTATCTACCTGCAAAACAAATTGAAAGCTTCCAAAAGGCCCAATGTGGAAAAGAAGAAATTAATTTGAATGCCCATTTATCTCT
>NW_021582838.1:0-345 GCF_001605985.2 Dendrobium catenatum
AGGAATTCTTAGAAAAAAGAATTATGCTTTTACTGCTGTTCACCCTCAGACCTGAAAAATTGGCAAAGCTGGAAAGAACAGTATTCAGACAATGAGCATTGTCCTGATTAGCCTTAGCAAATACCAAAAGGTCGTCAGCATAAAGAAGATGTGAAATAGTAATGTGACCGGCCTCCATACCAGAGAGAGTGTGATTAGAAATAGCATCATCAAAACAAGAGGATAAACAATCCATTGCAATACAAAAAAGATAAGGGGAGAGAGGGCAGCCCTGCCTAAGACCTGAAGTGGAGTGAAAATAGCCCTCAAGAGCACCATTGATTGAAACAGAGAAGTAAACATCAG
>NW_021582839.1:0-1606 GCF_001605985.2 Dendrobium catenatum
ATTTCAAATACAAATTAATTTGATGAAAAAAATGAAGACTAAGATTTCATTTGAGATAGCTTTTGACCACTATTTTTTTGTTGCTTTCATGAAATTTTCGAGCTAGAAAACTACTTTAGAAATTCGAAATCGAAAGAAAGCTGCCATAAAAAAAGCCTAAAGCTTTGTTCGACTTTTTAAAGCTGATGTTAGAGGTAAATTTTTAGTATAAGAAAATTTTAAAAGCAATAGAAAATAATGATCAAATTAAAATTCTGATTGTAATCTAAAAAATAAAATAAAAATAATTAAAAAGTTATCCCTCAATACAAATTAAGTATGAACAGAAAATTCAATAAAAAACCGTTCCGAGATGGCAGTAAATATCACACTAAATATTAATTAACAAAAAAGATTTTGTATTGGAAGTTAGGCGAGAAGATTGCGAGATCAATATTTGTAAATATGGTCCCGGCGGGGCTCGAACCCGCGACCTTCGGCTCATAAGACCAACGCTCTAACCAACTGAGCTACGGGACCAATTTTCTTCTTTATTTGTTTTCAAATTAAAAAAAAAATTTGTAGTTGATTCCTTAAGCCCAACTTTTTTTCTCTTTTAATTTACGAGATCTTCAAGATTAAAAAAAAAGTAACAAAGTCATTCTATTTGCTTTAAGATAAATATATCACATATACAATCTATTAAATTTCTATTAAGAATTTTAGACATTATATTTATTTATATGTATAATTTAAATTTAATTAGAATAAATTTAAAATAAATACAATATATGGATAATCAACTATCATTTAAATTACAATCATTTCAAAATAAATACAAAATTTTAAACTCATAATATAATAAATTTCATGAATCTATATTTAATCAATTAAATTTATATATTAACTTAAAAAAAGTTTGATTAAAATTGAATTAGAATAAATATTAAAGTCTTAAATTTATCCTCATCCCAAAATAAAAACAAAATTTTGAAACCCATCAAATCATGAATTTCATAAAAACATACCTTGAAAGTTACTCATTAGTCTAATGCTATTCCCAAAAATAGCTACTTATAGCATTATAAGTCAAATAATAAGTATTATAGCTACATGGTCTATTATAGTTCCCAAAAATGGCTAAAGTCTTTCGTTGAGACTTTTGGTCTTCTACCCTTCTTCCCTTTTACCTAAGCCACATGATCAACCTTTACTACTCCGTTGAAGGACATTTACATCCATTAATAACTTCCCCAACTACCTTCTTCTTCTTCCTCTATGCCATCTCTCTCTACATCTTCTATCACTATATATCCACCCTTAATTTCTTCCCTTCTTTCTTCGATTTCAACCAACTTTCATGGCCTTCTTTAGCTTCCCTTTCTTTCTCCTTCTTCTTCTGCCTTTTTGTTCGCCGGATTCATCGCCCGACGGCGGTGGCCAAGGCCGGAAGGAGCTGGTTCCGGCGATGTTTATTTTTGGCGATTCTCTTATAGATAACGGTAACAATAATAATTTAGCTTCATTGGCTAAAGCCAACTATGTCCCGTATGGAATTGATTTTGCTGATGGCCCCACCGGGAGGTTCTCTAACGGCTACACTGTTGTTGATGAGATCGGTGAGCTG
>NW_021582840.1:0-272 GCF_001605985.2 Dendrobium catenatum
AAATAAACATGCATAGCCAAAAATGTGTCACATGTAAAATGTCTTCAAATAAGGATTAGATAATAAAAAAGTCTTTCTTTTTATGAGTCAGCATTTGCATACCATACATGCTTAGGCATCTTGGCCTCAAAGCCAAGTTGTAAGACCTATCTTCTAAATATAAACAACCCTACCACTCTACATTTGCATTGAGACCGAATAATATGATTTTAAAAGCGATTAGGGAGAGTTTAGTTGGTAGTCCCTTCCAGGCGGGACAATAAATCCAGAGG
>NW_021582841.1:0-2748 GCF_001605985.2 Dendrobium catenatum
AGGATTCATGTAGTCGACCCCACATAGTGGGATAAAGTCTTGATGTTGTTGTTGTTGTTGTAATGACTTTTAAGCTTTGAATTTGCATGTGAGTTTGGGGAGGCATTTTGAATGTTTGTGATCCCTTACGCTTGAGATTTTTCATCAACACAACCGCATCGGGGTTTTCATGGGCATTTTTATTTGGTTGGTTGACCTTTGTCGACTTCATCTACTTATCGACGGATGATCGGGTTCGTCGTTGACTTTATGCTTTTATTAACAAATTTTCTATGGCTATAGGCCTTGAAGGCCTAATATGAACATAGTAAAACAAATATCTCAGTCAACACCGTGGCCGTATATTTATTTGATAATTCAAGCCGTGTCGACTCCTCTTTACTTGCATAGAAGGAACGGGCTTGAACTTAAATTTATTATTTGACCCGCGTAGCATCCTCAAACACAAGTGTGTACCCATAACACACTCATCGGGCCCATGCGGGTGTATATTCTTGCATGTATACATGTTGATTATATTCTTGCATGTATACATGTTGATATACTTACACGTGTACTTTCATATTTGTATGTAAGCATGTTGCAATGCATGCTTGAGGGCATCTTCAAATATTTGGTACATATCAGCTATGCAAATGATCACCATTTGGGTGGGCACAACACTCTATGTAGAAGTCTATAAATGCTTTTTGTCTACTTGTATGAATGTTGCAAATCTGCTAGCGTGGCATCGCGCTATGGCTTGCATGTTGTTTTATACAGGTAGATTGTCGTGCACTACTTATTGCTTTATGTAGGTAGATTGTCGTGTACTGATGAATCTTCTGTTATAGCTCGTAAGAGCTTACTATAGCTATAGTCTTTTAGCATTTTGCTCGTAGACGGCATGTAGTGTGTATAGCGGGTCATCAACAAAGATCCGTAGCTGTTTGCAATTGCTGCAAATCTTTCATCCCTGCATGCACATGACATGTTGAATGTGTGATGGGCCTTCTGCAACAACTCATGGATATTCGCATTTGTTGGATATCATCCACCTTTACTTGCAAGAAGGTGGCCTATTCTCTTGATGCTAAATGATGGTTGGTTGCAAGGATGTCATAACATCCATTATTTGTTATTATCACGACCCAGTCTGGAGACTCGAACTAACGAAGCAGGTACTAACAGTCAGAAGGTTGAAACATTTTAATAAATTACATAAGCAAATTAACATATAACTTCTTAAAATTTCCGAAGAGCCATTATTACAAATTTTCATAAACTATAGATACCACTTTTGTCAAACTAAGATAACTACAACAATCATATATTACCTGTTTGAATTTGTGCGTCTATAGACGTATTCCTCTTCTCTTTCAGTCATTTCTATTTGTTGGAGACTTACCTGAAATTATTAGTTTAATGTGTTGAGTTTACAATATAAACTTAGTGGATAATCATCATTAAATATATAACAGTATTTTAAATATATATTTAAGTAATTCGTCTCCGAGGAGAAAACTAACGACTCCTCACGCACATGTTTCGGTTCGCTTCTCCTGTAGAGGAATCACGTACGTGCCAAGCTGGAACGACAAACGGAAGAAAAGTGATAGAAGGATTGATTGTGATTCTTTTATTCTTATGAAATTATTTCGTAAGAATTTTATTTAAGCAAGTGGAGAAAGAAAATCTTAGAATTCTCTTATCAAGAATTATGTGTAGGAAAATTGAATAAAGCGAATTTAAATCAGACAATGAAAGAAGAAAATTCTGCAAGGAAGCGGAAAATTTTATGACGTACTTTCGTAATGGAAGAAAATCAAATGTTTGTTGGAGACATTCAAATTAGAAATTTAATATTAATTAAATCATATATGTTATCTGTGAACATTAAACGCCGTCAATTCAGACGAGAATATTGAAAAGGAAATATAATGAGTAATCTATAGTTAGTAAATTTTTAATATTTCAAAATATGAAAGACAGTTTTTTGATATAATTATTATACTTTTTTGAAGACTATTATGATAGAGGTTAATATAAATGTCATAATGCATAGGATTGATAAGAAATATTGTATTAATGAAACGACTGAAATTATGAATAACGTTAAGAATATGTGATATATAGATATATATATATATATATAATAATATATATATATTATATATATATTAATATATATAATGTTATACATGATAGAAATCAAATAAATAAAATAGAAAGAAAGTTATGAAGAAAATATTTATATATACATGAACTATGCATGTATAGAAACAAGTTAAGAATTAGAAAATTATTGATTATAACATATAAATTATAAATTTAATAACATAAATGAAGAAATGAAAAAGAGAAAAAGGATAATGCATAGCAAAATTATAGGAGTTAACTCCCGATGTATGTGGCTGACTGGGGAAGCAACATACCAGGTCACGTAAAAGAAAAAAGAAATGGTATATTGTATTATTAGTATTTAGACGGTGTCGGTTATACTAATAAAAATGGAAATGAATTAATGTTAAAATTTTAAATAAATATTAAGGGGAAATGGAAAAAAAGAGACAAAATATGAAATAAAATATGGAAATTATAAAACTTATGAATACAAGAAAGAGAGGTATATTATTAATTTTGGACAGATTGAATAAAGTGTATATAATATTATATAGTATATATATAATATATATATATATATATTAATATTATATATAAGTATATAATATATATATATATTAATTATTATATATATATATAGTATAT
>NW_021582842.1:0-271 GCF_001605985.2 Dendrobium catenatum
AATCAGATGCATGTATGATATGTCTAGGTTTATGCATCTTAGTTTTCCACATCAAATTAGATTTCATCTTCATAGTACAGGTTTGAGCTATATGTCCCAAAAATCCACAATTATTACATTTAACATTTGGAAAAATATTCCTATGTTTTCTTCCATATGATTGTCTTCTAAGGGATTTCTTGAATTTAGGATAATATTTAGGATTTGTAAAATCTTCAAGTTTAGGGGGGTTCTTATTATCCTCGAGAGTTCTTATTGTGAGTTTGTAAAA
>NW_021582843.1:0-378 GCF_001605985.2 Dendrobium catenatum
TCTCGCACGAAGGGGACTACGCCATAAAGATGATGCATGAAATCCAAGGCCCCCAGCCTCCACGGGACAGCAAAGTTCCAGCCACGAAACATAGTGCAGCCCCCGTTTGCTCCCATCCTTCTGCCAAAGGAATTGTCTAGCCATTTTCTCGATGTTGCTCAGTGTGCCCGGGGGGACGTCAGTATGTGTCATAAGGTACATAGGAGTAGCAAGCAGTGACGTCCGAATAAGAGTGGCTCTCCCAGCCATGGAAAGGTGCCGGCGACCCCAAATATTCACTTTGTCAGCAATCGCCCGGACCATCTTGGCGAAGTCCGACTTGACAAGCTTCCGCATCACCAGCTGGATCCCGAGATATTCCATGATCTGAACTCGGCG
>NW_021582844.1:0-296 GCF_001605985.2 Dendrobium catenatum
CCAGAAGTAACTAAGGTTTTTGAATAGATCGTCCTGGTCGATCCTGCGATCGTCCTGGACAATGTGATCGTATCAATCATCCTTAATTACTTCCTTGATTTGTCTGATCAATTAAGGCATAATTGTGAATATCGTCCTGGCCGATAAAAGATCGTCCTGGCCGATTTCCAAAAATACAGAATACCTTAATTATTTATGACAACAATTTCTTTCTATTTTAAGCTTATCGTCCTGGCCAATACACGTATCATCCAGGACGATCTGTTAATGACGGTTGCCTTAATTAAGAATCTCTG
>NW_021582845.1:0-226 GCF_001605985.2 Dendrobium catenatum
GGGTCGACGCGAATATGCTCGGGTTTGTGTAAGGGTGCATTTGGCCAATAAGCTTCTTACGGGAGCTTGTATCAATGGCTGGAAAGGTAAATTTTACCAACCGGTTGAGTATGAGGGGATAGGCATTTTGTGCTATGGATGTGGCAAAGTGGGCCACCGGAGGGAGCAATGCCCTTGCAAGCCTCACTATACGGGAGCGACGGGCCCGAGCAGTTCAGGGGACAAG
>NW_021582846.1:0-259 GCF_001605985.2 Dendrobium catenatum
CATTTGATGATTTTAAAACTTGGCTAAGATTAATAAAAAAGACAAGGTTATTTGATTCATAAAATTCAAATAAATCATGGTGGAGAATTTAAAAATAAATCATTTGAAAAACATTGTGATAAAAATGAAATAAGACATAATTTTTCAGCCCCTAGGACTCCTTCACAAAATGGTGTAGTTTAAAGAAAGAATTGTGCTTTGGAAGAATTAACAAGATCAATGTTAGATGAATATAAACTTCCAAAGTATTTTTGGGCAG
>NW_021582847.1:0-1096 GCF_001605985.2 Dendrobium catenatum
TAGAGTATCCTAGAAAAATTCCTTCATCTGATTTTGGTTAAAATTTTTCTAAGGCAGATTTTTCATTATTATGTATGAACACCTTACGTGTAAAAACATATAAATGTAATAAATTTGATGACTAACAAAAGTTTGATGATCGTATAATGAGTTGTAAGGGTTGCATCTATAATGAGTTGTATGGCATCTTCCTTAAGAGGTGTTAGAGATTCTTGAGGAGTTGACCCTCCAACATCTGATAGAGTGGAGCCCTCACAACCCATAATGGGGAGTCTAGAAATATCTAAGGGCAGTTGGTGGTTTTCTTTCTTACTAACCTTCTTAGGAACCTCTTCCTTTTGGGAAGACTTGAACCTCTTGCTCTTCACTTCTACTAGCTTCTTTTATTTTCCGCCTTCCTAAAGCGTTACTATAATTGAGGCCAATATTAGGGGTTTCGTAGGACTGATTAGTGGCTTGTCGTTATGATGGGGGCCCTTCGCATATAAAATTAGTATATTATCCTTTATTTTGGTAGATGAGAGGCGAGGTACCCACTGATAGCCATCCACTAATAGAGATGTGGCTGGTTTCCTTACAAATTTTTAATTATTCCTAATATACTATGGTGTCAAAAGTCTTGCTTCAGTCTTCCCTTCCTTCAAAATTTCCTTTTCAATTTTATAAGAGATCATCCCCTTCACATGTCTCATTTATTCTTCTTTGGTCTTACCTGCCTGGGCAATACAATTGTGGATGATGTGAAAGTTTGTGTAGGTTGTTAGACCTTATTGAGCTGTCCCAAGCCTAAATAAAAGGGGAGTGAATTGGTTATTTTAATTTTTTTTTTTTCATTTTTTATAAACATTTCTAGAAAATTTAAGCAATGATACTTGAATATGTAGCTATTATGATATGTTTACCTCAAAAGTTTTTTCAACCATAAAACTTTAAAGTGCAAAAAAATTAAAATACAGAAAAGTTAAAGTGAATAGAAGAATACCAAATTTTATAGTGGTTTGGTCCAAACTTAACCTACATCCACACCCTGAAAACTCCTCCAAGTATTGTACTAAATCAAAGTAGCTCTCCTTCTTCCCCCACAACAAGGTGAAGA
>NW_021582848.1:0-267 GCF_001605985.2 Dendrobium catenatum
TATACATATTATGTAAAAATTTATAAATGCTATGCATAAGCATTATACATAATATATATAAGTTTGTACACACTATGTATAATTTTATACATGCTATATACAAGAATTATACACAGTATGTATAACTTTATATAAGTATTATATATGCTATATATAAATATTATACACAGTATGTATAAATATTATATACACTATGTATAAGTTTATACAAGCATTATACATGCTATGTATATGTTTATACACATTATATACAACCATAATACATAC
>NW_021582849.1:0-272 GCF_001605985.2 Dendrobium catenatum
ACTAGTGAGTTGAATCCTAAGGGAAGGAAAATCTATCCCTGGGGAATCATAGTTTGATCTGATGCTAGGGTAGTGCCACAAAGGTCGTACTCTACCACTAGCGAGTCAAATCATAGGGAAAGAAAAGGTTCTAACCCTAAAGGAAAAGGAAGTCTAGGTGATCGTATAGGCAGAAAGAATTCCTAACTATAGAGGATCAGATTTGAGTTTTGAATCAAAAGGAAAGGGAGCCTAACCTTATAAGATTGAGTTTGGATTTAATTCTATGGAAG
>NW_021582850.1:0-215 GCF_001605985.2 Dendrobium catenatum
ATCTATCATTAAGTCCTGTATGTCAATATTTATTGACAACTCATAGGAGAGAGAGAGAGAAGAAAGCCCTCAAATATATCTCTGAAGAGGACAACAAGTTCCTAAAATCATGCTGCCATATAAATTTATATATTTTTCAATGAACTGTAATAAAGTTTATTGTTTTGTATAAAGATCTCCATATTTGCATATACTATAATAATTTTAATATAAGT
>NW_021582851.1:0-597 GCF_001605985.2 Dendrobium catenatum
GCTTTCATAAGCGTTGCAGATCCGGTGGCGTTGCATTATAGATCGTAGACGCCTTCTGTCTGCTAATAGAAGTGTTGCAGATCCGGTGGCGTTGCATTGTAGATCGTAGACGCCTTCTGTCTGCTTGTATATGTGTTGCAAATCCGGTGGCGTGCATCTTGATATAGACTCCCCCTTTCTCATTCACCGGGGTGGATTTTCTGGATTTTGGAGTCAAAGACTGCTGATTTGGAAAGAACTCCTTTAGGCTCTTCAGCGTAGTGGACTTGCTATTTCCGGTGTTTGTGGACACCCAAACTGTTCTCTTCTTAATTATAGAACCAAAAAGATACTTTGGAACACCAGGAAGTTTGGTTCTAATTTGTTCAAACATTTCCCCCCTTTATGCTAGTGGGTGTACTTTTCGTACATCGGGATACTTGTACTTGTGCCCACAGTGGTTCGATATACAATTCATTGTTGTTATCCACAAGTAAGTTGTATTCATTTGCTGGAGATCAGTCGTATCCGCTACGACCTCCTAGAAGTGTTTGTAGGAGACCCTCCTTTCTTGCATCACATCCACCTTTCACCAATCTCAGGTGGGTTTGTTGGGTT
>NW_021582852.1:0-216 GCF_001605985.2 Dendrobium catenatum
TTTTAAAAACATAAATCTTATGTGACTCCCAAGAGTTGAAATCCTCAACGCCAAAAATAATATTAGAGAAATGTAGGAAACATAAGGTAAATTTATCATGATATAATTAAACAATACTTAAAATAGCTATTTTTTCTTATTTCCAAAAGATAAAACTACCAAAATTTCCACATCAAATAAAAAAATAAATCCTTTTTTTTTTCTTGTCAATAGGAC
>NW_021582853.1:0-256 GCF_001605985.2 Dendrobium catenatum
GCTCCTTCCTGGGATGTAATTAACCACGGGGCTTGCGCCCGTGGGAAACTTGGCCCCACAATCTACTAAACCCCATTCGAACTGTTGTATCGGGTGGGGGAAACCCATTCCTAGGTTGTGTATATTGCTAACCATCGGGGTGCATTGACGATTGCCTCTAACCTCAATGGTTAGTCGTATACACGATCTAATCTGCCCTTCCAATTGACCCGTTCGCGCAGTGTTCTTTCGGAGGTCCACAGGTTTCTAGCGACCA
>NW_021582854.1:0-1908 GCF_001605985.2 Dendrobium catenatum
TAAAAAAAAAAAAAAAAAAAAGCGAGAGTTAAAAATTATTAAAAGCAATCTATGTATTTTCACATCTCTTCCCAAAAATTCATGTATTTGCGCACTTCACCGGTCCTTCGGACCACCGTCACGTGGTCACCGCTGCCTGCCACTCGCCGACGTCACTCCACCTCACGTGAGGCCCCATGCACACGCCAACGCCATGGATTTTCCTCAAAGAATGAAGGGCTCGAAGATGGAGAAAGATGACATCTCAAATAAAAAGAAAGACAAGGAACGGTAAAAAATAGTACTGATACGTACCCTCTTCACATTCATAAATTTATAACAAAATTATTTTGGGATCCATATTATTCCAATGATTTAATGTCCATTTGTGACGACATCAGCTTTTTATAAAGCTATACGAAGAAAATAAGATTTGATTTGAGATGATTTTTTTATTATTTTTTAAAACAAAATTTTAGTAAAAAATTAAAATTAAAAAACTTATAATTATGGACGGAAAATCAAAACACTAAGAAAACGGAGCCAAATGAAGTCTTAATAAAAATAAGTGTGATATTTTTTACTTTATATTCAAATTTATCTAAGTACATATTATAATAAATTTTTACTAAGGAATTTTATTAGTGGGTCATCTAAATAAAGTAAACTAAAACTAAATGTTTTGTATATTATGTTTATTTAAAATGAAAATTTAATTATAAATAGGACGCAATGGAAAGAAAGAATTTTGGTAGCCGACCTCACCACACGTTAAGGATTTATCTTGTTATTGTTGTTGTATGTTTATTTTGATGATTATTTAGAAAGGAAATATTCTCACATGTTTTGTATCAGGATGAGCTTCGAGTATTTGGATTTGCACTGAGATTGGCGCTGCATATGATATTCAAGAGTTGCGCTAAACTCCTAATGCAAAAAATGAAATGAAATCCTTAAGCAATTTTTTTATTGGCGTCTAGAGATTGAGAATATTTAAAATTTATAAAGAGAGGTAGAGATTTTACTAGGGGTGAAAAAACAAACAAGAAAACATATCAACCAAGCGACCAAACCAATCAAACAGACCCAACAATGATAGCTGAGCAGCTAGAAAGTATTTTTATCACAAGATTGTCTCCTCCCAATAAAGCAAACAAAATAATGGAGGATGAAGAGTTGGCGAGAGAGATTCAAAGCTGAGAAGGAATGTTGAGAGAAGGCTCAATTACATTAAAATAAATTGACTTACTTATAAAGTTTAGTCAAAGGGCCAACTAATCAAAATACCAAGAATTATAAGAAAGGATTGGCAAAAGAGCTAAAAAAGATCAATTGATCGATGTTTATATATAGCTCAACAAACCCTCAAGAAAATCTGTGAAACTACAGAGAAATATGATAGAAAAATGTAAAACAGAAAGCAATTTGATGGGCTTGCTAATAGGATATTATATAGATTCTGCGCTTTGTCGAAAATTAAGGGACCAAGTGAAGTATCTGTACGTGTAAGATCAAAACTAAAAAATTTAATAGTTTAGCATAATTCAAACAACAATGAGACCTATAAAGTCCTATAAAGCCAATAGATCAGTGAATTTACAATGCCTTTTTGTCCCATATATTAGAAACTGATCATAGAACAAAGTATTTATTTCATTTATGAACAAAAATTTACAACAAAAACGATGACAACATCAAGCTTTTATCGAGCTATATGAATATTTTTTTCTCTGTTGTGTCATATTAAGACTTAAATTCCCATTTAAATCTAATAATGAAAATGTCATTTCTAATATTTTATAACCAAATCTTTTTAAATCTACTTCTATCTTTTTATAGCATAGGCCAATCAAATAATCTACTATTCTAATTGAGTCATCGAAAAGCTAATGTTTTATATGAACAAATCATCTAAGGCGGCTCTCTCTA
>NW_021582855.1:0-300 GCF_001605985.2 Dendrobium catenatum
GAAATCGTCTAACTCTTCCAAAGTAGGAGTTCCCAAAATAGGTTCCTTCGAATCCATCGCGTTGAACGCTTCGCGGAAGTTTCGTAAAACCTAAATACTGTATAACGTTCTGTGTGGAGTAGATAATCGACCAGAAGTTTATATACCCGCGTCTTTTAAAGTTTTCCCGCCCGTTTAAACGAAAAAAAAACGTCAAATATCCAAAATATAACGGATTTGGATCGGGTCGTCGGGCTGCTACTTGACGTAAAATTAATGGTGGCCAAATCTATAAAACCATTCGGTCAGAGGACATAATAA
>NW_021582856.1:0-881 GCF_001605985.2 Dendrobium catenatum
TAATCCCATAGTTTGATCTCTATTAAGAGATCGGACGGTCACAAAGACTCCCGCGGTTCGGAATGGACGAATTAAATGCAGCCGAACAATCTACCCATCCAACAGCTGCGTCAACTCGGGTCTAGCGAACAAAACGCGAAATTACAACCGTCAAAATCAAACAGAATGAAGGAACGACTGTGATTTCGTCTCTAAGCTTAAGAAAACCACAAACCCTATTCTTAAAATTTCTTTCAAACTTTATTTTTAATTGATCAAATGGCATGATACTTGAGATTTGAACAACAGATGAGAGACTAAGGAATGGTGAGCGGTTTTTTAAGCTATTGATTCAATGTTTAAGGTGCCATTTAAGAACCTATATAAACGCCTAGGGTTTTAGTTTTACCTCGGCACAGGAGATTTTAGAGAGTGAAGACTGAAGAAGGTATGGTTATTCTCGTTCAGATATTTTCCATGATCATTTCAAAAGGCTTCAAATCCAAAAAAATACTGGATGGAGAGATCGATCACCTGGGACAGAGCTAGCTTTGGTTTGTCTTCGATCTCACCGCCGGCAGCTAAAAAACCACTAGAAAATGGTTGGGAATGGTAGATAAATGCTATGGAATCATAAAGAAAAACTAGCTTCTCTGGAAAGTGAATGGAATCAGAGATAGCTTGGAATGAAAGAAAAATGTTGTTTTGACATATTCCAGATAGGGTAAATTTTCGAAATAAGCAACATTAATAATTAAACTATAAGATTAAGCATGATCGTAAAAAAATTTAATTATAGGCAAAGTCGGTCGTTTAAACGGCGACTTAGGTGCGACCAAACGACAGCGTGACAGCTGATGTGGCGAAGTCGCCCGCGTAACGGGCGACTTATAAGTCGCCGG
>NW_021582857.1:0-296 GCF_001605985.2 Dendrobium catenatum
ATATAGATTGAAGTAACAGTAAGTCAAAAAATAAAATTTTCTTTATAAGAAATTTAAAAACTGAATGTCCTTTTAGTTTTAAGAGACAGAATAAAACCAGATTATAAGATTATATTGTTAAATTTTTTATTTGAAGAAAGGTTGTGTTATTTTCCTTTTAGTTATAGTTCTTCTCATTTGTCTATGTGGGAGAGGAGCTCGTTATGTCGTGTTAATTAGCATATAGATGTATCAAATCTTGCTCTTTTTATATTAAAGATAATGAGCATCACCCCCATTCTATTAATCAATTTAGA
>NW_021582858.1:0-266 GCF_001605985.2 Dendrobium catenatum
TGAAAAGGAATTCAAAAGAGAAGGGGACAGTGAGAGTAAGAATAAAGCACAGATAAGTGTGAGTGAAGAGGTATAATACCGGATATGAGAGGTGGTCAGGATTGATTATTCTGGAGAGAGTGAAACTGCATTCTTTATTTCGATGGTAGGCAGCCTGATCTTCTGCCTCCCTGAATCGTGGGTCCAGTGTGGCCCTTGAGGAGCTTCCAGAGGTCTGACGAATGCACTTTCCTTGATCCATAGAAAGAAATCAGGAAGTAGACAAG
>NW_021582859.1:0-456 GCF_001605985.2 Dendrobium catenatum
GATTTTCGTCCCGAAAAGTTCAAATTTGACATTTTTGGGGTCCCCGGACACGTTTTTCGACGTTCCTGACTCAATTTTGACACTTTCAGAGCTCAACAAGACCTCTACGACCAAATCTGTACAAATGTTCAACTCTTGGAACGCAATTTCTGCGGTTCGGCAAATATAAAATTCCGGAACAAGTATTTTCGGTCTCCTAGATTTTCGATGTCCGAAAATAGAGGGGCAACTGAAACGTCATCACAAATTTATCTTGATCGGGCACGAATCTCGAGGAAAAAAGTTAGTTGGAAACTACAAAAATTAATTCCGGGAGCACCCGAACTCCGATTTCAATAAGCTTACAATCAAACTGAGCGTCTCGGAAATACGAACCCAACGACATCAAATTCAACCCAATCCAAGCCCAAATGGGTCCAAATCAAGGACCCGAAGCACTGTTGGAAGGTTCAAACC
>NW_021582860.1:0-622 GCF_001605985.2 Dendrobium catenatum
TCTGGTGATAACCAGACTTCAAGTCCACCTTGGAAAATATGGTGGCTCCCCCAAGCTCATCTACCATAGGAATGGGAAACTTGTCCAACACAGTTTCCTTGTTGAGGGCCCGGTAGTCTACACAGAATCGCCAGCTACCATCTTTCTTTTTTACCAAGAGTGCAGGGCTGGAAAATGGGCTCACACTTGGCTGGATCACCTGAGCCTCCAACATCTCTGCTACTAACCTCTCAATTTCCTCCTTCTGAGTATGAGGATATCTGTAGGGTCGCACGCTGATGGGTCCTACCCCGGCCTTCAACACAATAGCATGCTCCCTGAATCTGATAGGGTGTAGCCCCTTGGGCATCTGAAACACTGTGGAGTGCTGTTGTAGGAGGTCCTGGACCACCTCAGGGATGACTTCTGGTTCTCTTTATGACTCCATGCCTACCTGCTGTAGCTCTGAAGTAGGAGGTCTTTGAACTCCTCCCAACTCCTAACATGTTGTTTTCCTTCAAGCCATTGAAACCAGGCCAATGCCTTACCCTCCAAACATATCGGAACCGCCATCAACTTCTCCTCTTTTGTGACGCCATTTACTGCAAAAATAGCGCTCCACCCTGTAGATCCACCCATAAGC
>NW_021582861.1:0-430 GCF_001605985.2 Dendrobium catenatum
TTATATTATTTTTATACTATATCTAATCTTACTCAGCGATTCTTTTTCAGCAAATCAAACGACGCTATTTTCATAATGTTCTCCCTAACAATCTGCAAAATGTTTACCATTTCAACCTCATCATCCTGTGTTATATCTATTATTTCAAAATTATAGGGCATTGACTATTTGTATCAGTGAAAAATAAGAGATTTGAATCTTTAAAGTTAAAATACCATGGTGCTTTGAAACTTGATTTTTTATTTTTTTTCCGGACTTTTGAATGTAGTTTTATAAAGGAGATTTAAATCTATATGTCTAATAAGACATGTAATTGGAAAAATAGACTCAAAAGTTCTATTTGGATTAAAATACATCCACTTTGGAACGCACGCTAATTTTTTTAGTCCACTCAAATCAAAATTTGATTTGAATGAAGTTTGAACAAAAT
>NW_021582862.1:0-368 GCF_001605985.2 Dendrobium catenatum
CGGAATTTACACAATTTTTTCTGAAAATCACAAAATATCAAATTTGCATAGAATGTAGATAACAACATTTCAGAACATTTATTCTACTGCACAGAAAAGTTTCAATTACACAGAAAAATCCAGTCGACTAAAAATGCAGTCGAATCAAAAATACCCGGACAAAAATCTTGAGAAAATAACCAAAATGTGTACACTCGGCACGTCAACAATATACGAAAAGTTACACGGTAAAAAATGAACCAATCAAAAGATACGGACAAAAATCACTAACGGAAACAAAATCTGAACAGAAAATACCACCAAACACGACGGTTCTGAAAAATTGAGAAAGGGGGGAATGTGCCTAACCTTGCGTACAGCAATTTCCT
>NW_021582863.1:0-268 GCF_001605985.2 Dendrobium catenatum
CTTTCTTTCTCCTGTCTCAGCCCAACATAAAGGAGTTTTACACCTCCTTCTATACAAAGCTTCATAGGGTGCCATACCTATACTTACTTGGAAGCTATTGTTATAGGCAAATTCAATCAATGGAATGTGTCTCCCATTTGCCACCAAAATCTAGTACACATGATCTGAGTAAATCCTCTAGGGTCTGAATAGTCCTCTCTGATTGACCATCTGTTTGTGGGTGAAAGGCTATACTGAAAGTGAGTCTGGTGCCCATTGCCTCCTGAAC
>NW_021582864.1:0-576 GCF_001605985.2 Dendrobium catenatum
AGGTGTTTTAAAAAGCAATAAGAAAATTGTCTCACACAAAGCCTTAGTCAAACAAGAATTAAGTTCAAAAACTATTTAACAATAAGAAAATTGTGCTAAAAATGTATACTAACAGATGGATGCATGAGTTTCCATAGTTTCTTTCAAATTATTACAAAAAAACTGATTTTACTTTACTCTATATCTACCTAACCAAACAAGGGAAACAGTTCTCCTACGTTTATTTTGCAGACAACAAAACAGGTGCAAAGTATTCAAAATGCACTACATTTACTTTACATTGTATTTACTTTACACTGCATTTCTTTTTCAAGCAACCAAATAGTTTGGGGATTATATTGAGACTTCTCTTCAAATTATATATTCTTATTAGAGTTGTAAGGGAGTCGAGCCGACTTGAAATGACTTATTAATGTGCTTACTAATTGAGCTTATTGAGCAATGAGTTTGAATTCAAATATATACTCGGCACTGTGGGCTACGAAAATCCGGCCCCGGCCTCCACTCGCTTTTTTTTATTCGGCGATGGAGTTTTAATGAATTAAGTTCCGAGGTAAATTTTGGAAGGCAGATGGG
>NW_021582865.1:0-247 GCF_001605985.2 Dendrobium catenatum
ATGGGAATGGTATTAATGACCGGTACCATTCTTGCGACTCTCTTTACACTGGAATTTTTCATTCTATTAGTATTATGTTTTTACATATTATGTTCCCCATGTTACATATTTGACGGATCACATTTTCTAGCAGAAATGGTGTAATCCTGGGCTTTTATTACACTTGGATCTCTCTAATTTTATTCATAATGTGTGTATGCATTCTTTTAATTCTAATTCCTACAATTATCATTACTTGAATGTTATT
>NW_021582866.1:0-408 GCF_001605985.2 Dendrobium catenatum
TTTATTTTTGTAATAAAACTCCGTTTTAGAAAACAATAAAAAAGCCGTCCCAAACGAAGCCTTAATCTCTTGCTCTAAATATTAGTTTAGATACTTATATACATTAAAGCATTTAAATATTGATTCTTATGCATAGAGAGATAAAATAGATATGAGCAAACATGGTGATGGCAATGGCATGATCATGGTCGAGCAGTAAAACTTTCTATTAATGTTTCAACTCATTAAACACCTATCCCTTCTACTTTGATCGACTTGTTGACCATCACATGCAGGTGTTTAGGCCAAACCGGCTGGACCAACTCAACACTAAACCACATCTCCCAGTCCAACTATGACATCCTCCTCCTCCCCGGCGACCTCTCATGCGCCAATCTCAACCAGCCCTCCTGGGACACCTACGCCCGT
>NW_021582867.1:0-495 GCF_001605985.2 Dendrobium catenatum
CTGAGAGATCTGATGGAGTAACCTTTCCTCACTAACATGCCCTCTACCGCGCGCTGAACGGATAATGTTTCGGATCCTCTGAGTGAGGGTCCGAGCGACAGTATCCCTAGGGACTCGAGCGCGAGGAAGAGTAGTGGGGACAGGAAGTGCTGCTGCAATACGGGCAGCGTCCTCCTCGTCACCACTATGCACTAGAGGGGAAAAGCGTCCTCCCTCGACTGCGTTGATCTCAGGGGCAACTACAACATCCGAGATTGGGGAAAAGCGTCCTCCCGCTGTAAAGGAACCATCCTCTGCTGAACTGGCTCCTGGTGAGCCACAGAATCTTCCATCCGCTGAACTGCTGCATCGGACGCCGCTAAATGCAGTCTCATGTTCCTATTCCTCCTAGCCCTTCTCCCAAGGCCGGAGGTGGAGGAAGAAGCTACGTCAATACCCACAGACTGTACTGAAGGAATAGGAACTACTAACTGAGGGGGTGTCGGGGTCTCCTCG
>NW_021582868.1:0-296 GCF_001605985.2 Dendrobium catenatum
TAAAGAATAATAACTTAACATACATCTAACCATATCCGTTAAAGTACGATTACGTCTTTCTGCAACACCATTTTGTTGTGGTGTGCCAGGCATTGTGTATTGAGCACAAATGCCACGTCTTTCAAGAAATTTAACAAATGGATCAGGACATTGTCCAGATTCATCAAACCTTCCATAAAATTCACCACCTCTGTCAGACCTTATGATTTTCACTTTTCTATCTAATTGCCTCTGAACCTCATTAATAAACACCTCAAGAACGTCTACTGATTGAGATTTTTCATGCAATAAATAGA
>NW_021582869.1:0-321 GCF_001605985.2 Dendrobium catenatum
TTTGTTGTCGATAACATGTCTTGGCCTTATAATAGATTATGACATGCATTGAAGACGACTTATAATTGATAATGATAACTATAAAAAGGAGAAAATGTGGTTGAGCGACAATATTTCAGTGATAGAGATTTGATCATGATGATGGTCAAGTGATGACAATGTGACTACAAGGGCCTGAAATTAGCCAATTGAGGAAGGAGATGTCAAGGTCCACGTATCGATAAAGACGTGCATCAACATTGATGATGTCAACTATAAAAAGGAGAAATGTGGCTAAGCGATACTATTTTAATGGTAGAGATTTGATCATAATGATGATCA
>NW_021582870.1:0-352 GCF_001605985.2 Dendrobium catenatum
ACAAAGCGCGCCATATTTAATTTCATTTTGAGCATATTATGAATAATTAAGAATATCTTCTTTTCCCAAGAGCATACATGAGTTTGCAGGCATCAACAAGAATGTGCAAATCATAACAAATCTGTCTGCACCCAGAAACCTCTCCCTCCATTCTGCAACTCTTTCCTTATCACTTTCTCACTAACAAAAGCTGATGTTACATTTAAAAGA
Organism: Dendrobium catenatum; assembly: GCF_001605985.2. Classification (NCBI taxonomy): domain Eukaryota; kingdom Viridiplantae; phylum Streptophyta; class Magnoliopsida; order Asparagales; family Orchidaceae; genus Dendrobium; species Dendrobium catenatum. The sequence goes on from NW_021582870.1 coordinate 211, forward strand.
AGTCAATTTATTAAAATTGTTGGTGAAGTATGATGCTTACAGGAATTTTTTTTAATACCTAGGCTGCTAACAGGAAATACCTTCTAAGCATACGGGAGAAAGTGACAATGTTGCCCGCATAACTGTAAGATTAGGATGGGTG
>NW_021582871.1:0-473 GCF_001605985.2 Dendrobium catenatum
AAAGCCGCCGGAAAATTGACCGCCGGAAAGCCGCCGGTAATAAGTGATTTTCCTGTAGTGCGTAAGGTAATACCGGTTCCGATATGGTGGAGCAGATAGCTGCAGCAAGATTTTGATCGGTGAATGCCCAGGAAGTTTCGGTGTAAGGAGTGTCGCGCAGTTCTTGATCTTGAAGCGATTGTTTTTCAAGAAAGATATCGAATCCATTTGCCTTAAACAGCTTGAGGATTTGATGGCGCCATATGGGATAGTTATCCGAAGACAGGTGGTGAGGAACCAAAGTTTTCAGGTGGCCGATGATGAATTTGAGAGAGGGGTATAGGCCATGTTTGAGAATAGACGACGGAGCGTCGGTGGTCAGCGGAGGTGTAGGAGATGAGGAGCGAGAGATAGATGAAGCCATAGGTAGGTTTGGCCGTAGGATCAAGCCTCTACTGATACCATGTAGAAACTTATGCTCTGCTTCTTGCCGG
>NW_021582872.1:0-234 GCF_001605985.2 Dendrobium catenatum
TTGACCCGAATTGACACCTCTATCTCAAACTAATAATGTTAACTCAAATTTAATATAAAGTACATCAATGTTACCCATATATTTTTTAGATTTAAAAAATAAAATAAATTACATAAACATATCTAACTTATTTTGTATCAAAATGAGTTTTAACATTAATTTCAAAATAAATTTAAAATACAAAACATATAAAATATTTTTACTTAATTTCTTTTCACCCTTCAAAAGTCAAAG
>NW_021582873.1:0-299 GCF_001605985.2 Dendrobium catenatum
TGTATCAGAGCCTATTTTCAAAAATAGTTTTTTAAATATCCTTGAAAAAATGATCATGTCACATTTTGGAAATTGTAACGCCACGGAGGGTTATTTAATAACCCGTACACCTCTTTTTGATAACATCCCGTTTGATTTCTGGAAAATTAGAATGTCTACCTTTTTGCAATCTATTGATTACCTCATGTGGATGTTAGTCAATGATGGATATATTACACCTTTTAATTCTGTGAATGGAGTGAAAACTCCGATACCTTTTAATGAATGGAGCAATGAGGATAGGGATTTAGCCCATTTGA
>NW_021582874.1:0-241 GCF_001605985.2 Dendrobium catenatum
ACCCGGGCAGACAGACGTTCGGGCTCTCTTATCTTCTAAGGGGCTGGAACTTTAGGTCGACGCTCCCAGAAAGATTGCTTGAGCTCACCAGAAGAGCTGTTTCTTTTTACCCACTTCAGGTTGGAGAACTTGTTTTGAGTGGGGATATTGATTTCTGGTTCTAGTGCTAGCAGATTGGAGGGATGGACTTGGAGTTGTTGATGCTGAGCTCGGAGCTCAGCGTTCATCCTCCTTCTTTGCC
>NW_021582875.1:0-200 GCF_001605985.2 Dendrobium catenatum
GAACCAAGCACATTGAAGTAGATTATCACTTCATCCGAGACTGCATTGCGGCAAAACATCTGATTGTACACCACATTTCAACCCAAGACCAGCTGGCTGATCTCTTTACCAAGACTCTACCTGTTGCACGCTTCACAGCTTTACGGGACAAGTTAATCAATTCCAGCTCAAATTGTTACCTTGCGGGGGGGTGTTAAACC
>NW_021582876.1:0-294 GCF_001605985.2 Dendrobium catenatum
CTATTGTCACCACCCATGATAATCATCAGTCACCACTCGTCATTATTCACCATATTTTAATGCATAATAACAAATAAAAAAATCAATAAATTTGAATTGTATATTAATTTTAAAATGCATACATTTCAATTATAATCTATTTATAAAATATATAAATTTCTAAAACTTTACATTTATTACATCCATTTAAACATTATTCTCTAATTTTAAGAGAAAAAAACTATAATTAATGTAATATATATCATCTACTGATAAATCAGATTATATTTTTTACTAAAATAAGAATAATTTGAC
>NW_021582877.1:0-229 GCF_001605985.2 Dendrobium catenatum
ATTACTTTGTCTCCTAATGCTATTCCTTTTATTCCTTTGAGTGTGGTGAATGGTTTGGGTCCTAAAGATGTGATTGAGGAGATTTCGGATGTTGTACTGGTGCCGGAGGTGGTTTCTAATCTGTTAATGTTGCGATTCCTCCTCCCAAGTGTGGAAGGGGGGCTGAGGTTTCGCCTGTTTTGGGTGTTGTGAAGGATTGTGGTAGGCCGATGGTTAGTGTTAGGAATGT
>NW_021582878.1:0-275 GCF_001605985.2 Dendrobium catenatum
AAGAATGCTCAAGACGAAATCCCAGCAGATTTACCGTCATTGTCATGTAAATAAACATATCCGAAAATAAAAAAGCATACCATTCTAACATGGAAACAAGTTATATGCAGTACTAATACTAACTGAAAAGTAGGAAAATTAACAACCTCGATGTTCTTCGAGAATTTAACATGGAAGTGTTGTAAAAAAAATTTAAAGATAAAAGCAAATGTTAAGTCCTCACCTGAGAAAAAGATGTAAATCCAGTTTGATGAAACATATTGGTCACTAGTGAT
>NW_021582879.1:0-397 GCF_001605985.2 Dendrobium catenatum
CCTAAATATGATCTAGCCGATGTTGATTGTCCAGAAATAACTAAGGTTTTTGAACTGATCGTCCCGAAAGATATTGAGATCGTCCCGGATGATGTGATCATATCAATCATCCTTAATTGCTTTCTATAATTATCTGATCATTTTAGGCATAATTTTATCAAATCGTCCAGGATGATATACGATCATCCTGGCCGATATCAAAAAATAAAGAATGCCTAAATAGATTATGTTGGAAAATTCTTTCTATTTTGAGCATATCATCCTGGCCATTACATGTATCATCCAGGCCGATATCCTAGTGACGGCTTCCTTGACTAGGAGTCCTTATTAGGGTTTCTATTTTAAACCCGATCATCCAGAACGATGTGAGTAAAAATAGAAATTCTAAATCAGTAAG
>NW_021582880.1:0-212 GCF_001605985.2 Dendrobium catenatum
GGGTGCTAGTGGCGGCTACGGCGAACAACGACAGTTGGTGTCGATAACAATGGTCAAGACTAGATGAGTTTACAATCATCAAAATTAATAATATAATCAGGCTACAACATTGGCTAACTCACAGCTCACTTTTTATTAATTAAAACTGGGGGCTAAATTGAGCTTCTTCGGCATGCTATCATCTACTCATTTTTCACTCTAAAATGCAGTGA
>NW_021582881.1:0-282 GCF_001605985.2 Dendrobium catenatum
GGTAAAGGTGTTATTCATTGGGGATCTTGGAACAAATATTGTGGCTCTCTTCTGGAAGGGGGGTTGGGCTGTAAGACCATGATCGACATGAGTAAAGTTTTTTCTTATAAGCTTTGGTTTAATTTCAGAACTAATAAGAGCTTATGGGCTAACTTCTTACACAGTAAGTATTGTAAGGGTATGCATCCTTCTACTTGTTTTCCTAAAAGGGGTGACTCCCCTATATGGAGGAGATTATGTAAAAGTCAAGGGAACATGGAAAGTCTAATTCAGTGGGGAGTT
>NW_021582882.1:0-863 GCF_001605985.2 Dendrobium catenatum
ACAGGAGTTCGTCAAAATCAAAACACATTGACATAAATTTCTTGTTGTGAAAGAAAGGGTTCGTCAAATATCAACAAACTCAAAAAAAAAAAAATTTAAAATAGTACCTATTGAAAATTTATATATTTTTTTGTCAACATAACTAAAATATTATTTCTATCACATACGAAAAGTTAAAGTGAAAACTTCAATCTTCGTAAATTTGTGTTTACATAAACTTGGACTAAATAAAATACTAAAAATATTCTAAAAATGATGAAGTTTAATTTTGAAGTAGGATATGAATAATCTATCTTAAGCCTGTCAACTTTCTCAATTGGCCAATTGGGCAAAATTGGCTTTACGACATCTCAATCTCATAATCTCTCTCTAGGATTCTATCTCTCCTCTCTATGATGCCCTTATGACTCCCTATTATAAGGACCATTACTACATTAATAAACATAACTTATGATGATTTGAACTGATTCGATAAGATTATGATACAATTTTTTTTTTTTGAAATTTTTATTTATTTTATATTTAAAATTAGTTCTAAAGGGTTATGTGTGTGAAAATCCCTTGGGAGCATTGCTATGCTGCTTTTCTAGGCATTGCTGTGTTATCTTGGTTATTTTTAGGTAGAATAAAATGGTATATTGGAGTGCTACGGTGTTGGTTTTTGTTTGCAACGATGTCAGGTTATTTGTATTCTGAATAGAGTTTGGATTTTATTGGAGTGCTATGGTTCTAGGCCTTCAGGTGCCGCAATGTTGTAGTTGAAATTTTATAATAAAATATCAAATTCCACTAAAATAAAAAAGTATCCAAACTCATTTTCTATTGTTGGGTCAGAGAGAGAGAGAGAGAGAGAGAGAGAGAGA
>NW_021582883.1:0-419 GCF_001605985.2 Dendrobium catenatum
GTTTGCAAAAAACTCTCGAAGAAACTCAGTATTGAAAGGGAAAGAAAGAGACAAAATGAAGCAAAGGGAGGTGTGAGCAAAAATATCCATTACCGGGTATGAGATGTGGGCAGGATTGATGATTTTGGAGACAGTTATCCCACACTCTTTATAATGATGGTAGGCGGCTTCATCTTCTACTTCTCTGAAATGAGGGTCAATCCTAGCCCTCGAAGAACTCCAGAAGTTTGTCAGACACGTTTCTCACCAACCATAGAGAGGAGTTAGCAAGAAAACACAAGAGTAGAAAGGATGAAGAGTGAAAAACCATGGCTGGAACTGCCAGAATTTAAAGAAACGGCCATATCGTCCTGGCCGATCGCAGAATCGTCCAAGCCGATATGGCTCAATAATTGCGTACAGGCCGATTGGTCAAAAAT
>NW_021582884.1:0-255 GCF_001605985.2 Dendrobium catenatum
TAAAACTCCGTTTTAGAAAGCAATAAAAAAGCCGTCCGAAACGAAGCATAAGTAAATGAAGAGCATTTTTACACCAAAATTTTTCATTATTAAATGTTACAAAATATTTCAGCCCATATTCATAGGTATTACAAAACTCTTTGGCAAACTCTTTTGGAGGAAAAAGTAGAGGATAAAAAGAGGAAAAATTAAAGGGAGGTGTGTAGGTTGTCATTAATTAGAAAGAGTTCTAATCACCTATTTTAATAATTCATC
>NW_021582885.1:0-649 GCF_001605985.2 Dendrobium catenatum
CTTATAAGATTCTATTGAACGGAATTTGCTTTTTATAGGAAACAATGGAGAATAAGGTTTCATGTAAGCCGATCCCCTTAGTGGAGCATAAAGCATACTGATTGTATTGTTGTTGTTGTTTGTAGTAGGTTTATTTATTTTTTTTTAAAGATAAATTATTGGAAGAAACTCGTGAAATATTTAACAGTAGATTATTTCGAGGTGATTTAGCTGTCACATCTCAACATGATAGGAATCCTATTGGTTTCAGTTGTTATACATCCAAATATTCTAAAGGGAAGAAATCAAGAGAAGAATAATCACACATAAGGCATGCAAGAGAGAGGGATGAAAAATATGTGATAAGCGTGGCATATATAATATAGCTTTATAGCCCTCCAAGAATGGAGAGCTCACCAAACAGTAAGGCCTACAGTGATATGCTCATTTTGTAATCCTTTAATCTTTAATATATAGGCGATGTATTGTACTCCCATTACTAACACCGTCTTCTAAGCTAAAGCAAGAAAATAATGGGAATTATAACTTAATTATCACCAGGGATCTAAGCAGCCACCAATTGAATTTAACACCTTGCTTTAAAGGGGTACTAGGTAAAACTCTACCTAGCTTTTTAAATTCATGCAGTCTAGTGTTACATAAATTTAAG
>NW_021582886.1:0-201 GCF_001605985.2 Dendrobium catenatum
AGAAACTTTATAAAATGATAAAGAGTGCATTTTTCTATATTTAAGAGCACAGCGTCTGCGATGCCATGTAATGTAAAATGCAATGCAATGTCATTATAATTAAATATGACATTTAATATAATATTTAGATGATGCAGGAATTGTCAGTAAAATACCATATTGTTCATAAAATATAATTCTGATAAAACTTTCACTTTTTTA
>NW_021582887.1:0-461 GCF_001605985.2 Dendrobium catenatum
CGACAAGTGAACCGTATATGTTGGCGTTGACCTTCCTTATCTCTAGGAAGGTGCAACTCTAGGGTCAAGCAACAAAACGAGAACAACAATGAGAGATAATCAAAGAAAGCAGCTCAACTATCTACCCAACCAAAGTGGCAGAATAGGAGAAGGAAATTTCATGCTCACATGAGCAAAATGGAGCAAAGTCACAACGAATCGAATGGAATTCAACAATCATCTAGAACATGCATCTAAGATGACATGAAGAGAAGGGAATTCAACAATGGTTTGCAAATCGTATCATAGGAAAACGATAAGGAAAAAAAATGATCAAATGTAAGGAAATCATCTATCTGCATGACCACGTCGCAACAGCAGAGTAGAAGAAGAGGTTTCATGCTAACAAGAATAGGAATCAAGATAATATCAAAAAGAGCTAAGACGAACACAAAAGTCCACAAGAAACACTCGACTATCAC
>NW_021582888.1:0-5026 GCF_001605985.2 Dendrobium catenatum
AATAATATATATTTTTATTCTATTGTACAAAGAAAAGGATAAAGGATTGTTGTTGTTGCTATTGTATACAAAGAGAAGGAACTAGTTAGTTATAGGATGAATGAACAATGTTGAATAATTGTGTTATGTTTAATAAAAATTGAAAGATAAATACTTCAAATTATAGAGACGAATAACTGATGATGATGAAATAAATTCTTTGGTTGTTAATAATATATTATCTAATGATTAATAGATAATAGTAAAAAGTAATTAAAGATTTAAAATTGAAACTGAAGAAATTCATTCGATGATGAGGAGAATAAGAGATCGATTCTAATATTAAAATGACAACTAAATTGGTAATAACTTATACTTCATAATCAATTTAAAGAAAGTAGCAAAGTGGAGTTCAAGCTTTAAAAAAAATCAAATGGTGATTTAAATATAATAATTACTTTGTTGTGTTATTAATTTGTTGCTTTTTTTATATTACATTGAATCCAATGTTAATTAATATGGGGAGTTAAAAAAAATGTTATAATTTAAGAAAGTTTAAAAGTTGACAATGAGACAGAATTCAGTGATGGTATAATTATTACATACGAGAGCTATTATAAAGAATATGAAAGTAAGGATAAGGCAATCGTGGATTCTGATTTTTATTGTATATTTAAGTTTTATATGAGTGTTTATTTTGAATCTCATTTCAAACTTTCATTTAAAAATAACATTTAATATTGAAATTTATAATTTATATCATTATGATGACAAATAAAATAAATATGTTGATGTTGACCTTTAGGGACCAGAACAAAAAAAATAAAAAAATGGAAGTAAATCATTGGCATACATCAGCCATACCTTGCGCACACAAAATCCTGTCAAACATGCGCCGCATTAGTAGTCGTCCCATGCACTGTAGCGCCGAACACTGTCGCTATTGGGCACCACGATTTTCCGCCGCTTGTCTATTGATTATATGTCCTCTACATTCAATTGATAAAACGAGAGTTCGAAGGGGGCCCTCTCTCTCTAACTGGACTTTTGTAAGCTTCCAACCCAAGCAGAGGAGAGAAGCAAGAGAGAGAGAGAGAGAGAGAGAGAGAGAGAGCAGAGAGAGAGAGCACCGAGGAGAAGAAGAGACGAGGAAGAGAACGCAGAGAAGTAGGGATGCCTACAACCTCTTGGTTTGTTAGCCGAAATCCTCCTCCGATACTATCTAATCCGATCTCTTCCTCCTCCAGACGTGGAACCTCCTTCCCTCGTCTCTACCTCACAACAAGCCGATAGGGAGGTAATCCCTCTTCCTATTTTTTATTATATATTATTATTATCTATTATTATTATTATATATTATTTATATGTTTGTGTGTGGGAGGAAAGAAAAAAAAGGAAAAAAAAAAGAAAGTAGAACAAAAAAGGGGTTTCAGAAAAAAAAGAGTAGAGGAGTTTTGGGTAGTTTTATGCATCGCCATCGTCACCACCGTCGTTGGGTGCAAAGGTATAAATTTTCCTAACTTCAAAAAATCCCGCTCTCGAGGTTTGCGACGAGCCGGAAAACCCTCTACGCGCTCACGTAGCATAGTGGGGAGGGAAACCGATCCGACGCTTGCAACGAGGTGGGTAATCCCCGGACCGCTTATGTAGCGTGAGGGGTACGAAATTAAATACCCATATGTGGGGAAATCCCTGTGTTCTTTTCAACAGGTGCCCAAGACCCCTAAGCGCTCATGTAGCATCTTAGGGATTGAAGATAAATGCAGCCGCCGTGTCCACGGACATCTACCTGAAGCGCTCATGTAGCATGGAGGGGAAGATTTCCTCTTTGTTTTTCCCCTAAACGGGGGAGATGCCGGGAGGTTGCTGAAATTTCGGGTAAACATACGACCACACTTGGACTTGATTGAACTCAAAAGAACAATATGGGACATAGAACTTGAACTCAAACTCGAACTCACATGGACAACAGGTAACTCATTTGAAGTCAAATGATTAAAAATTCAAACTTAAGCTTGAATCAAATAACAAGACCTGAGCTCAAGCGAACTTGCACCTTGAACTCAAATTGAATTCAAATTCAAACTTGACTTGAAGGATAAAGAATCTGAACTCAAATGAAACACATCAGATTTGAACTCAAATGAATAATGCAAAGAGTCAAACTCTAATTCGATGAATGCATGAGCATGTTAAAAATATAAATGTTGATCAATAAATTTGATCATGGAAAGAAAGATCAATAAAGGGATGGAAGACTTATGCTGAAGCCTTAGTAAACATGATTGTTGTCTTGCACACAAGCAACATAAATGTGACAAAGGAAAGCTGGAATGTGCAAGTTTTGCAAACATGGGCCGATGTACCAAACTCCTACGAGCACAACTACAACTCATTCACAAGCAAATGAAGAGTCATGGTGTGAAAATCCTAAATTGCGATGCAAAGCATTCAAATAAACATTAATCAAGTAGGGGACTTGTACTGAAGTTTCAAATGAACATTCATAAATAAATCAAAGATTCTTGGAGAATAGAATTCCTGTATTTCACCTACAAACAAATGCAAGAAAGATATGGACAGGACGACAAGCATACCACTGCTATTATGCTGCCCTCTGTTTAAAATTGCGCAACAAGAGGCGCGCCTCTGCAATATTTGCCCCAAATATGACTCGAGGCTTACGCAATTTTCCTCTTTGCAGAGGCGTACGCCTCACCGGGTCTGAGGCGCACCTCAAAGGCGCAATTGCGCAATTATAGGTGAGACGTACGCCTCATCAACCCGGTCCCACCTACTTAAAATGAAGCATTTCTTCCCTTCATCTCGTTCGGTTCCAGGCATTCCCGAAAAATTCCCTCCCGCAACCTCTGTTCGCTAACCAGACAGACTCCCGCACACTCAGCCTCACTTCCCGCCTACTCTCCCTCCGGCGCCGCCTTTCTCCGGCGAACTTGAAGTGTCTGACCGCTCTCTAGGAGAAGTCCACAATCGATTTTAGGTATTTTTTTAGTTTTTTGTTAGATTTTTCAAGTGAAAGAAAATCTATAGTTTTTTATTTTTTTGAATTTTTTTGTATGTTTTTGAATTTTGGCATTAGGAAACATGGTTAGAGGCAAGGAAAAGGTGAATACGTCATTGCGGCGTGATCCTTCTTGGAAATATAGTGTGCAAGTTGACATAGGAGGCGGCGAGAAGACGTATGCGTATTTAAAATGCAATTTTTGTGAGCAAGTGGTGAAGGGCTAAGTAACCCGCATGAAAGAACACTTATCATGCTATCATAAGAATGTAGCACCGTGTGCAAAAGTGTCGAACAAGGCGAAAGATGAAATTATTGCTTACATGAAGAAAAGTACCACATCAAAACACTTACAACAGGAGCAATTTGATGATAGGGTCGAACATGGTGCTTACTTTGGGAGCGATAGTGGAAAAGGCTCTTCCTCCACTAAACATAACAGAGGTGCACGGGGTCCTATGGATCAGTATATGACTAATCCAGGAGAGGATAGAGGACAAGCAGAGATGATGCCTGCGGCTGGTACCAGAGAGGGTCGACGCCAGGTTTGCATGGATATTGGCAGGTTTTTTTTTAGAATGGCATGCCATTTAATGTTGTGATATCGCCTGCCTACTTCAATATGCTGCGGTCTGTAGGGTTGTATGGGAGAGGGTTGAAAGCACCAGCCATGGATTTTATTTATAATGCTATGGATGAGGCCAAGGAGTTGATTGCACACAACTTGGGAGGAGAGGAGGCAAGTTATAGAGAGATTTGGGATATCATTGATGCTCGGTGGGAGGTACAGTTACACCGTCATCTACATGCAACGACATATTATCTCAATCATCAATTTCAATATTCAGAGAGGAAATCTTCAAACCCAGAGGTGAAGCTTGGTCTGTATCATTGCATAGAACGACTAATACTGGAGCAGACAGATAGAGAGCTTGCAGATTTACAACTTGTTCTATTTCGGAATAAAGAGGGTTTTTTTTGTCTGCATGCAGCAAAATCAATGATTGCCAAACGGTCTCCAGGTATAGTTATTTTGATAAATTCAAGACACTTTATTAAGTTATGATTATCATTTTTCTTCTTGAAAACAGTTGAATGATGGATCCAATTTGGTGATTCCACCCCTGAGTTGCAGAGTTTTGCTGTAAGAGTTTTGGGCCTCACTTGTTCTTCTGGGTGTGAGCGAAACTGGAGTACATATAGTCAAGTGCAAACAAAGAGAAGAAATTGGCTATCAACATTCAGAATGAACTCCCTTGTATATATTATGCACAACAAGAGGTTAAGAGATAAGAGGTTGAGGAATAATGGGTTGAAGGATGACGAGGATCCGTTGGTGTGTAATGATGTGTCATCTGATAATGAATGATTTATAGATGATGAGACAGATTTGCCATTATCAAACTTACAGCTGGAGGATCTAAGTGTGGATGTCTTGAGGGGCAAAGCAGATCAAGTGGACACATCCACTAGTACCACACCACACACATCCACTAGCTCTGCAGCACAACAATCAAGTAAAGATATTCCACAAATTCTTATATGCTATTGCATTATATTTATATCAAGTGAGCAATTAACATGATAATGAATTAATGATCATTCTTATTGAACAGGAAAGAGAAAAGTGAGTTATATTGAAGATGATGAAGATATGACATTCATAGATACAATTGGAGAAGAAGTGTTGACCTCCATGTTATACCCAAAGGAATAAAAGAGAGAATAAGGCAAAATGGAAATACACAACATACCTCTGCCGCCGGGATCCCGCGAATCCTGCCGAAGTTACGCCGAGGCACTGTACAGCAGCGCCGAATCGATCACCGCCTGCAAAAGCCGCAACCAGCCTCGATCGAACATTTGCAGATGTCGTTAAATACCCGACTCAAATGAAGCTCTGCTTCCCGATCTCCCTCCTTCCACGACACTTCCATTGCCGAAGCTCTCTGCTTCCACGATCCTTCTCCCTCTTCTCTCACGAACTCCAGCTCCCCATCTTCTGAAACCCTCTCCTCTGTCCGA